>NC_083465.1:2885134-2910134 GCF_030014155.1 Tachysurus vachellii
TCCACACTTTTGTTAACTGTAACTGTATATATATATATATATATATATATATATATATATATATATATATATATATATATATATATATATATATATATTTTATTTTATTTTTATTTTTTTTTTTCCCTTCATATTTACAAATTTTATCACTTGGACTTTTTAAATTTTTGTTATTAGACACCGAAACATTTTGCTTCCCATTTTGTTTTAGAAGCAGAAGCTGTTCTGATTACTGAGTTATCAGAACTCGGAGGCACGGCGTATAATGTTCTCAAAGGGTGCCAATAATTTTACTGTTGGTCAGTCTTTAGTCTTTAATTAAAAACACTCGGGTTTCTGTGTAGCCGTTTAATCGGGGAAGTCTGTCGGCGGTTACGAGTTAATAGAAAACTAAGCAAAAATAAAAAGATTAGTGTTAATTGTAAGTTAAATGAAGTTAAATATGGACTTTACTGAACTGATCACAGGGTTACTCTGACATGGGGTCTAATTATCACGCACCTGCGCTTGTCGAGCGTGGGAATTTTCCCAGCAGGCCGTGCGGCGTGGGAGGATTGCGGATCCGAGCTTTATCTCGTCCTTGACGCCCACGTGTGGAGAAAAGTACGGCCTCGCCTCGATTTAGAGCAAAACAAAAACATTACTATCTCTGTGACGATTTAGATATTTAAATACCCCAGTTTAAAAAGAAGGATTCTGTAAATTTTATTATTAGGGATTCATTTGAAGGCTGAGTTGTGAGCCAGGTCATCATGAACTCCAGGTCAGATGTAGATATCACCAGATATTACCGTGCAGCACAGAGACGACGCCATGCCAACAAACACATGCCATGCCAGACTGTCCCTGACATACCAAACCCAGGTTAGTGTGTGTGTGTGTGTGTGTTTGTGTGTGTGCAGTCAGGTTAATCGGGTTTTGCATTTGATGCTTAAAACAAAAGTGTGTTACTCCTTAAAGTTCTCACACAATGGTATCATTTTTTTTTATCTCAAAGTTAATTAGAACTTGAATTAAAAAGTACACAAAAAGGAAAGAATTTAATCAAATAAAAAAAATGAAAATAAATATAGAAATACTTCAAAGTAAATAAAAGATTCCGTTAAATTTTACTTATAGTTATATAATAATTTAAGATCTATAATCATTTTAACAACTAATTCAAAATGTCATAACAAGTGGCTAGTATTTATTTATTTATTTTGTTTTAATTATTATTTTCTTAATTGTCAGTGCTGTCCGTTATATTGTTCTGATCCATTTCATAGAGGAACAAAAAAAGAAACAAAAAGCACTAAACACACTAAAGGTTGTCCACATGTGTGTAGCTCCAACATGGAGGCTGGTGACATGGGGAGCAAAGTGATCGATAGATTCTACGTGGAATCTAACGACGTATGGTTTCGTTTTCACGCAAAGTTTTCACTATAGCATTTCTTTTTTAAAGCTAACTCTTTAAGCTAAACCTTAAGGATGGTCTGTGTTAGAACCTGACAACATACGGCTTTGCTAGCAGACACGGTTCCGTGTAGAAAATCTTTAGTCTAGAACCATCCAAGGAACCATTACAAAACACCATTAAAGAAGGGGCACCAGGGATTCTATCCAAAAAAAAAAAAAAAAAAGAAAGATATTTAAAAATATTGCGTTCTCCAGGAGGATGTAGATGATTGGGGTAAAAAGGAGAAAAACATACATGTTAAAGCAGGGTCAGAAGTTTCTAAAGGTTGCCACACCATCTAGCCTTCATACAAGATCTTCTCCATACAAGATTGTCCATCTGGGGAGAACCTTTTGAAGGTTATGTGCAGAACCCAGTAACATATTGTTTTACTTGAAGAAAAGCTTTTGAAGTCGAACACCTTCCCGGATCTACTTATGGAAAAGAGAATCCATCGTTCTAGACAGATCTTTTTATGTGTGTCTATATACTTTTTTTGCCAAATCATCTTGTGCTCATATAACCAAGATGTAACGTTTTTTTTTTTATTATTATTATTATCCTTCTCTCTCTGCTTAAGCCGTCAGTTCGATGGCACTCTGGCTCGACAGCGTTTCTCACCATCACGGCGTCTGAACCGATTCCGCCCGCGTCTGTATCGGCGAAAGTCTGCCCGAGCGCCTTAAACAAGCTGTTACTGCGGCGTAATTTATGTTGCCATCCAGAAATATTCTTCTTTTTTATAATCTCCCGATGCTGGCGTGAGGAGCGAGGGGGGGTGGGGGGTGGGGGGGAGGCCAGATTTGTGCAAATGTCACCTTCTTTTTGGAGAGTTATAGCATCAATCACATTACTTCCAGGGGAGAAAGCAGGAGAGGTTAAGCAAACAGGATCTGGGGGAATGGGGGGCGTCTTATTTCTCGTTCTTTATGTGCCCCGAACCAACGCAGTTACCAGGGAATTATGTTTATCCCCACTATAATATGCGTTCTCAGGCATTTCAAATGGACTAGTCTGTGGATTTAGGTGAAGTGAAATTGGGTTTCTCAGCCGACAAACATATTGCCCTTTTGTATTTTTCTTTTTATGAATTATACATCGGCCTTGGAAGAGGAGGCGCTTTCCATTGTGGTACTTTTGCTGAAGAAAAAAAAAAAAAGGTGGTTTCCCTTTTATTTCACGAAGCCCAAATGCTCTTTTGCTCATATAAGATGAGTAATTCACTGCTCTGTCACACGCCAAGGCTTCTTTGGTGCCGATGATCACTTTCTTTCTTTCCCCCCCCCTCTTTTTCAGCGTTAATGTCTGTTCTAACAGCTCTGATCTGTAGACCTACATAAAGTTTCATGGTTGAAAGACACTTTTGTAGTGTATGTTCTTCATATCAGGCTACGTCATACCCCCCCCCATCATGGTCGATTGTGCCCACAAGTGATTTTTTTATTTATATAAATATATATATATATATATATATATATATATATATATATATATATATATATATATATATATATATATTATATATATGTATGTATTTTTTTTTATGATCGAGGGGCAAATATGAGATTCCGGAGTTTTCCGATTATCATATCTAATATATATATATATACACACGTGTCCTTTTATCCTCAGCTGGTACACCCTGGATTCCCGTCCAGGCCAGAAGAAAAAAGAGCGTGGGAAGATCCAGGTGAGCATCCAGTTCGTGAGGAACAACATGACGGCCAGCATGTTTGACCTGTCGATGCGGGACAAGCCACGCTCGCCGTTCTCCAAGCTCAAGGACAAGGTGAAGGGTCGCAAGCACGACTCGGACGCCTCTTCAGCCATCTTGCCTCGCTCAGCGCAGTGTGATGCCGAATCCCAGCTTCCGCAGAACGTATCAGACCCCAAACGTCAGCACAAGACTGCTAATCTGGAGCCCAAATCCAAACACTCGCTTCTTCCGGGGGCTCAGAAACTCTCTGCTGCCCACTCCATGTCCGATCTAGTCGGAACGCACTTCAGGCCCAAGACGGACTCTGTAAACTCCATGGAGGAGAGCGGTGAGAGAAGTGCACTTTCCTTTCCCTTTCTAACCTGTGGCATGATGAAGGACATCCAAAGGTCCATTACACTATATATATAGTATAGTGAGGTGGTTGCTAGGGTACTGCCAGCTGGTTGCTGTGGTATTCCCTGTGGTCAGTAGGGTTTTGCTAGATGGTTTTTCAGCCAGTTGCTAGGATGTTGCTAGGCGACATCTAATTGCAAGACCAGCAAATCATTCTCCATACATTCATTACATGAAAATATAAATATATTTGTAGTGTTGCTATAGGGGGGCACGATGGCTTAGTGGTTAGCACATTCGCCTCAGACCTCCAGGTTTGGGGGTTCGATTCCCGCCTCCGCCTTGTGTGTGTGGAGTTTGCATGTTCTCTCCGTGCCTCGGGGGTTTCCTCCGGGTACTCCGGTTTCCTCCCCCGGTCCAAAGACATGCATGGTAGGTTGATTGGCATCTCTGGAAAATTGTCCGTAGTGTGTGAGTGTGTGAGTGAATGAGTGTGTGTGTGTGCCCTGCGATGGGTTGGCACTCCGTCCAGGGTGTATCCTGCCTTGATGCCCGATGACGCCTGAGATAGGCACAGGCTCCCCGTGACCCGAGGTAGTTCGGATAAGCGGTAGAAAATGAGTGAGAGAGACTGAGAGTGTTGCTACATGGCAACTCTAATTTCAAGGGTCTCTGCTGAGCTTTGAGGTTCTGTACAGAATTTGTGTCCTGTGAAAAGGGTGCAAATGTGTTAAAAACATAACCAATTAGAAGAAGGTGTGTGTCAATCCAGCGGCGCTAGCTCCACGCTGTAGCAGGTTTTACAGCAAGCAAACTATTCTTTCATGTTTAGATTATGTTTGCTATCATTTTTCGATCAAGTTGCTGAATTTTATATTGCCTCTGATTCAGGCGGCATTCCTCCTCACCGCCGCTCTCAGAGCGAGATGCCCGGTTACCAGGACGGCGAGATGGCAGGTGACCCCTTTCCAGAAATGCCACAGAAATCCGCCACGCTCCCACGCAATCGCAACCCCTTCGAGTCAGACCACGGGCAGCTGTGGGACAAAAAGGAGAAGAAGGAGAAGGTCAGCTTGCTGGAGCGTGTGACAGGGAAGAAGGACGGGAAGAAGACGAGTAACGGAGGACGAGCAGGAAATTCAGGGGACCTTCAACACTTCACAAATCCTTTCACCACTGAAAGTGATACTAACCCCTTCTTGCCACATCACATGCCCAGGTACACCTGATTACTAAACACACCACCTTTTAGGCAAAGACTTGAAGACTTTGAATCACTGTAAATAAAAGCAGTGCAACAATAATTTAAAATGCTTATTCGGAATCACTAAGTAAACATCTACACACAATAATAGAAATAAAATAATAAAATGGAAAATATCTTGAAATGTTAAATGTTTAACGTGGAGCTTTGTCCTCAAAACCAGAAGTAAGAGCATAGAACAAGGAATCTACTTAACTACTGTACTTACATCTACTTAAATAATGATGTAGAAATTTGGGTACTTGTGAGGTTTATAAAATATCCCGGACATGCGTTAGATCTGGCATCGGGTCTGGGGTCAAATCCAGCATCCGGTCCGGCATCAGACCCAGTGGCAGGTCTGTGGTTAGATCTGGCATTGCATTCAGTGGCAGGTCTGAGGTCAGATTCGACGTCAGGTCGGGGTCAGTTCCAACGGCAGGACAAGGGTAAGATCCAGCGGCGGGTCAGGGGTTAGATCCAGCGGCGGGTCAGGGGTCAGATCCAGCAGCGGGTCTGGGTTTAGATTCACTGTCTGGTCTGGGGTCAGATTCGGCGGTTCAGGTCTGTGGTCAGATCCGGCGGCAGGTCAGGGTTCAGATCCAGTGGCATATCTTGGGTCAGATCCAGTGGCAGGTCAGGAGTCAGATTCAAAGGCTGGCCTGTGGTCAGATTCAACGGCTGGTCTGGGGTCAGATTCGGCGGTTCACGTCTGTGGTCAGATCCCACGACTGGGACTGGGTTCAGATTCAGCGGCAGGTCTGGGTTCAGATTCACTGGCTGGTCTGGGGTCAGATTCACTGGCTGGTCTTTGGTCAGATTCACTGGCAGGTCTTGGTCAGATTCACCAGCTGGTCTGGGGTCAGATTTGGCAGTTCAGGTCTGTGGTCAGATCCGGCGGCAGGTCAGGGTTCAGATCCAGTGGCAGGTCTGGGGTCAGATCCAGTGACTGGTCTGGGGTCAGATCCAGTGACTGGTCAGGGTTCAGATCCGGCGGCAGGTCTGGGGTCAGATCAAGTGGCAGGTCTGGGGTCAGATCCAGTGGCAGGTCTGGGGTCAGATCCAGTGGCAGGTCTGGGGACAGATCCAGTGGCAGGTCAGGGGTTAGATCCAGTGGCAGGTAAGGAGTCAGATTCAAAGGCTGGTCTGTGGTCAGATTCAACGGCTGGTCTGGGGTCAGATTCGGTGGTTCAGGTCTGTGGTCAGATCCCACGAGCGGGTCTGGGTTCAGATTCAGCGGTTCAGGTCTGTGGTCAGATCCCACGAGCGGGTCTGGGTTCAGATTCAGCGGCAGGTCTGGGGTCAGATCCAGTGGCAGGTCCGGGGTTCAGATCAGATGTCATGACTGAAGTCAGAGCCTTGATTTTCCACCCAGGCAGGTCGAGCTATAACATGGGTGTCTCAAGCCCCTGTACTGATATCTGACAGTCAGGTGAAGGAACAACATCTTGCAGGAGAAAAAGTGCTATTAACACTATAGAGTCCAGTCAGAGTGAGCAGTAAAGCTGTAGGTGGATGTTTTTGGAAAAATATGTTAGTAACCCACATACACACTTATCCTAACTTTTATAGTAATAGTAATAATAATAATAATAATAATAATACACTGGAGACTTCTTTTAGGCTTCTTTAGAAACGATAAAGTTTTGAAAATCAAAAAGTCTCTTTGGTTCCCATGTGTCATGTCTCATTATGATCAAGTTAATGTAAGGAATGAAAAGCAGGCGCTGTTTGTTCTAATACATTTTACATACATTTTTTTTTTTTACTACTCTGTTTAAACTTGTGGCTTTAATGTGGTCGAATGACCAGAAATCAATTCTTGGTAACAGCCGTTTCCTGCCTGAGTCTCTCTGTGACATGTTTATGATCATTCGTGAAACATTTATTCCTGTATGTCAAAAAAAAAACCCCACAACGTTTCACTATCATTCATTATCAGGGTGTAATTTCGTCTTGTTCTGTTTTGCAGTAATCATGCAAAAAAACCAAGCAGCAACGAAGACCTGAGTAAGAAAAACGTTTCCCCGGAGAAAAAACAAGGAAAGAAGTTCGTCAGAGAGTCGGTAAGGGTTTTATTTCTGTATTTTATTATTTATTTTTAATTCATTATTTATTTGTGTCAATGTGTGTAGTCGATTCTTAGAGAGTCATTTGAGGGCGTTATTAAATATTTTACTGGAAAACTATCCACTTTTGGATTAATTACGTTACTAGAACAGCGCCCCCTTGAGTCGTTTGTTCCTCGTCACAGCAATTCGCAGGTTTATTAATGAACATTTTGTGATTTCTGTTCATCTATGGTTATACTGAAGGTTATAAAACAAGTTAGTTACTGTTATTATTTATGTTATAGGAGCTAAATGATTTAATATTCCTCTCGTTTTCTCTCTCTCGCTCTCTCTCTCTCTCTCTCTGTTAATAAAAATAAGCAAAATAAATAATCAATAAATTGATTTCTTAGGAATATTCCTGTCACTTTTCTAGGTTTCCTCACTAACGTGATTACAGTGAAAAGTTTCTGAATAGCGTTGTTTTTTTTTTGTTGTTGTTGTTTTTTTTTTTTTTTTGTTCCCTCCTTCTTTTGTATTTAGATTGAAAAAAGTTCCAACTTGCCAAAACTTTTAATTACTCGTTTATTGGACAGAGCTGCAGCAGCCGTCGCAGATCTCTGGCACGGTCTCGCTCGTGACACTTCGCTTGGAGTAGCATTTATCTAATTAACAAGCGAAATAGCCAGCCATCATCTTTGATCTGCGTGTAATTTGAAACGGTGCGATGTTATTAACGTGTTTCTGCTTCTTGTCTTTCTGATTTTTTTTTTTTTTTTTTTTTTTTTTTCGCTACCCGCTGAATAATTGGGCCAGAAGATGGAAGACGATGCGCATTTTGGTGCTGATGTGACAGGTCAAACTGCAGGCAGCGTTAAACAAGGGCTTGTCGTAATTGTAATAATGGTTAATGTCATTACGTCTGGCATGGAGCAGCGTTTAGCTCGCTGAGACAGACACGGAAATGTTGTTTAAATGGTTACCAGCGCTGAAAATGGCTTTCCTGGCGGCACGTCTGCGAAAGGACCCAATTAAAAACGCGAGGGGGAGGACGCCGGGTCGCGCCGTTTCAAAGGACTCGGGTTTTACATTTCCCAGCGCAAAGGCCCTCATTAGCTCCAGTAATGAGACAACTGGAGAATGCGAAGTGCAGGTCTTATCTCGCAGCTCCTCGCAGATCCGCTCGTCAGCGCTTCTCCGGTTCACGGTCGCCACTTTTCTGCTTCACACAGCGTCCTTTCCCTTTCACTTCTCCGCTCCTCCCGTCTTTTGTTTTGTTTTGTTTTTTGTTTTTTTTTGTTGGGTTTTTTTTTTTCCGCTGATGGCTTTCATTTGTGGCTGGAGGTTTTTCTTGGCTAGCAAGCGACAGTCATCCGACTCCATGTCTGTGTAGATCATGACAGTTTTCTTAACAAGTGTTGGATTCGAGGGTGAACAAAAGCAGCAGCGAGTCCAGCAAACCTTAAGAAGTTATTACAGCCTTCTTTTGTAGTCTTCGCTTTTGGCAGTTTTATTAAGCTTAAAAAGTCTTTGTTGTTTCCCCAGGGAAAAGAAAAAGGAATGTCAGTAGCTTTATCTTTATTATTGTTATCGCATGAGGCTAATCTTAATTGTTGCACTTGTCAGCTGAACGAGTCAAGGTCCCGGGTCAGGCGAAGGCTCGGTGGAAAGGCCTACAAATCTGAACACTCATCCATCTCCCATAAACTCTGAGGAGAGAACAGCTCCTTAATCAACCCTAGAGAAAGAGAGACGGAACCTCCCAATGACTCATCCGTTTAAAGTGCATTTTAATGAATTAACGCATTTATTTTCATAACGCTCTGACACGTTATTAGTTCTTTTTTTTTTGCCGAGTTACCTTTGTGTTATCTCACACTTCAGATCTTAAGATGTTTAAGGGATGTTGTGAAATTTTCCTACATTTTTCATCCCCATGAAAGGTTTATTTCCAATTTTCTCCTCTTTAGATCTGATGATAACGCAGCCGAACGCTTGAGCCTGATTGGTCAGAAGATCAGCAGGCGTGAGTTCATGCGTTCGTTCTGATACGTTATTGTTTCCGTAGTACGAACCTACAAAAGAAGTCTTATATCTTATCTCCCAAAGAGTTTTTAGACTTTCTGTATTCTTCATTCAGTCCCTGACCCCGTAGATGTAAATACGCCTGAAATAAAGAGATTACTAAACAGTTTTGAGGAGGAGGAGATTTTTTTTACTTGGAATCTTCTGGAAGGATTCTCCAGGGTCAGCGCTGTGTAACAGGCGACGTGTCAGTTTTCCGACAGTGGAATGATTCGGAACTTTGCGGTTTTGTCGCCACAAGCTGCTGGTATCTGTTTGTTTGTTTGTTTACATAATGATGCATATGGGATGGTGCTTACAACTGCTTATAACCGTTAGCATACAGTAAGTGATGCTGGATACCTTTACATGTACTATGAACGGATAAAAACTAATGTGTAGATTATTAATGAATGAATGAAAGCAGGTATTCTTTGGTTCCTGTTTGGGTTTATTTGGTATCAGGTTCAGCTGAATCTCAGTCGTGACTCGTTATACCGCTGTAGACAACGACGTCATGGTAATGGTATCCCACTAACTTTTATTTTTTGCTGTTGATTTTTTTTTTTTTTTTTCTCAGGAGCCCGAACAGCTCCAGAGCAGCATGGCGGCATACAGCAGCCTGACGTTCGAGGAGGTGGTGCAGGAGCTGATCAAGCAGAAGGAGGTGGTGAAGAAGAAGGACGCTCACATCCGCGAGCTGGAGGACTACATTGACAACCTGCTGGTCCGTGTCATGGAGGAGACGCCGAGCATCCTGAGGACGCCGTACGAGCCCAAGAGGAAAGCGGGGAAGATCTCCAAGAAATAGACGTCCGCCTCGGCGTCCGGGAAAACGGTGATCCCATAATCACGCGTTTCTCTTCGTTTACATGTTATTCAGGACTCGAAGACTCGAGATTGTACGACCTTATAAAAATTGGTGGGCGATCGAAGGACTTTTTGTGCCAACGCCAAAAACTGGCTAAGAACTTTTTATTATGTAGTTTGTTGTTTGTACACTGAGGTTTGTAAATACTTTCTTCTGTCTTTTGTGTGGCGGTGTGGGAAAACCCATCAGATGTCTCTGCGGGCAACAAATGACGAGAAAAATCTGTCCATAAAGATATTTAAAAATGGAAATGTTTTTATTTCGTTTTACAAACAGTCCGCGTAGCAAGCAAACACAAATTGTCGATGAATCGGAATCGATTCATTTGATCAGCGGCTGTAAAGATGTCCGTGAAGCTACGGTCGAAATCAAATAGAATTTATCCCTTTTCACATTTGGGTGTAACCAAGTTTATTATACATGTAGTAGACGACATCAAAATTGTGAACAGTTGCCCAGGCTACCGCATAAATATTTAGTTTCTTTCTTTTTTTTTTTTTTTTTTTTTACGTATAGCGTGTTTAAGGAGACCAAGCTTGAGATCACACCGAAACAGACTGTGAGAGGCTAAATGACACAGTATGAACAAACCTTTCATAATACTTCAACAACACTTCAATAATAATTTTCCTTTCACAATATACACCAATTCATTAAGACTTTCCCATTTATGAATCATATCGATACTTAACATTCATGTTCCCGTGTCTTCCTCATCGTTCACCTTCGTGAGCTGTACGAGCGAGAGAGCAGGACTTTGGGTTCTGGTCAGGGCTTTCGAGGAAGAGCGATGTCTGTTGTATTTACTTAAAAGAGCATGTATTTTACTGTGACGCCCAGAAAACAGGGATACTGCACTGTGTACTGTGAAACGGAGCTGAAACCCATCTAAGTCGCTCCATCCGTTCCTCGGTACGAGGGTTACATCACAGATGACGATGCTTCAGTTAGAGATACTGTACGGAGGTGCCAATATTTATGTTTGAACTGTAGAATTTGCGAAATCTGATCGAGAGAGAAAACTGTTTCATGGAATGGGAAACGATGCAGGAGGTGAAAGGTGCCATTACTTTTGCTTCACGGCAACGTTAGCCAGTAAACTTTGATCTGTCAGTCTTGTGAGCCAATAGGAAACAAGTGGGAAAAAAATAGAGAGGCTGCTTACTATTAAGTAGCCAAACTTTTGATTCATGTCTGAAAAACGAACAAACGATCAAAAATAATTTAGAATTTTGCGAAAGAATTTTGCACTCTATTCCAACAACATGCCATAGAAATTGTTTTTTTTCCCTAAATTCTTTTTTGCTCTCTCTGCCTTCTAGGATTTGCTTCCTAGCAACAATGGCACCTCTGCAGAAATGTTAGCACTACCGTCAGTTACGTCCATTACTGATGATTCTTCGAGGCAGGTACGAAATTCTTTAAAAAAAAAAAAAATAAAATTCTCGGTACTTGTTATGAAGCCGTACACTGGACTGATGCAGAGTTACACTACTCAGTATTTAAACTCATGAATGACGCATGAATGAAATAATTCTCATGCTTGGATTCTTTAAAATATCATACAGTTTTTTTTTTGTAAAGGTTTAAATTTAAAATATACAAAATGCAGATAAATTTTTTTCCCCCTCATGGAACTTCCCCCCCTGATTGGTGGAACAGGAACAAACGAAACTGCTTGATTTAGTTTTTCTCAGGTTAGGAAGTGAATTGTGTATTCGATTTGAAATTTGAATTGTTTTTTTTTTTTTTTTTTTTTTTAAATTTTAAAATTTTAATCTTATGAATCTAAATTGAAATAATGCAGTTGTTGCATTTAAAATAGATATAAAATAGATATAAAACTTTTTTAAATAGGGGGACACAGTGGCTTAGTGGTTAGCACGTTTGCCTCACACCTCCAGGGTTGGGGGTTCGATTCCCGCCTCCACCTTGTGTGTGTGGAGTTTGCATGTTCTCCCCGTGCCTCGGGGGTTTCCTCTGGGTACTCCGGTTTCCTCCCCCGGTCCAAAGACATGCATGGTAGGTTGATTGGCATCTCTGGAAAATTGTCCCTAGTGTGTGATTGCGTGAGTGAATGAGAGTGTGTGATTGTGTGTGTGTGCCCTGCGATGGGTTGGCACTCCGTCCAGGGTGTATCCTGCCTTGATGCCCGATGACTCCTGAGATAGGCACAGGCTCCCCGTGACCCGAGGTAGTTCGGATAAGCGGTAGAATATGATTGAATGAACCTTTTTGTAAAGGTTTTAATTTAAAAGATACAAAATTCAGATACATTTTTTCCCCCTTATTTCTTGAGTGCTGATTGGTGGAATTTGAATTGTTGTTTTTTTTTGTTTTGTTTTTTTTTTTGCAAATTTTAATCGTATGAATTTAAATTGAAATAATGCGGTTGTTGCGTTTCACAATTAGATATACAACTTTTTTAAATTTACAGAATTATTTCAAATCCAAATCCTGGTGTGAAAAATTCTGACTTTGGATTGTGCAAAAAATCTTTTTATCAGGTCGAGTGCATTTTCTAAAAGATTTATGCCTCGATGTGCCAGAGTTCTGAGACCGAGCGTGAAGAAGTAACACAAAATCATCTTTTAAGCTGCACGTTTCGACTAACGATTTTTAAAATCTTAAAAAGTATTCAGAATTCAAACATTGTGTTTTTAAAAAGTATTTTATTTTTGCATACAGTATGCAATTTTAATTAGGAACTTAAACAGATTTAGCCACCAAAACATGCAGACGAACGTTTGAGGCGATTGAATTTCATTGGCTTATTTGTATTTCTTTTTTTTTTTTTTTCATTTTTATTTTTTTAAGTGCAATACTAGCTTTAAGGTTTGGGGCAGGGGGATTTTATTTACACAGTGTTTTATCGGATAAAAGTGAAAGCTGTATTTTATGATGCAGGAAGTCGGACAGTATCGTATCAGGACATCATACGATCACATCATATGAAAAGATCAAAGCTACTGCTATGGTTTAAACCACTATTATATATACGATGAGGTCATACTGCTAAAAGGTTTTTTCATTTTTTTTCTTCAAAAATTTCCTAATTTTTCATTTCTTTTTTAAATAAGTGGTGTTGTTAGCACAGCCCTTAAATGATCATTGGTTGCTGTATCTTCTGCAGCTGTATGTTTTATGGAACAAATGATTTGGAATAAGGACAAGTTTTTAGAATTAATTTCATGCTTTCCATCAGATCTTTTTTGTCTTTTTTTTTTTTTTTTTTTTTTTTTTTTTTTTTTTTTTTTTTTTTACAAGTAATAAAAACAATCTCATACCAGTCTGATAAAAAGTCTTATATCAGTAGAATGGAATAAGTAGTTAGTATATGGAAGAAAAAAAAAAGAATGATTTGAATGAATGAAAACAGGTATTAAACAACAACAACAACAACAACAAAAACGAATAGTTTAAGAATAAATTTCCTTAAAGGTTTCCTGTTTAAGGAAACGCCGCTGCTTTTTTGTTCATTTACTTAACTTTAATACGACTTTGATATGATCAAAATCAAACGATTTAAAAAATGTTAGCAGATTTTTTTTTAGACAACCGAAGCAACTGTACTGTAAGTGCTGTAAGTTTCCTGTTGGATTAGAAAATTTACATAAGGGTTTACGTCCTGATTTGCACACTTCATTAGTGCCACCTGCAGTGTTATTGTGTCATATTGTCTTTTTTTTTTTGTGTTGTTTTTTTTTTCCTTCATTTTTTTTATCAGTTGAAATATTTGCAACCAAAATGCAGTATTTCTCCGATGTGTACGCCATTTGAGTTTTATTTGAAAGCGAAATTTGACACTGTAAACAAAAGTTTCGGCTGCTGACTCGATCTGGACGTGAAGAATTGCCTTGTACGTGTCTGTCAAACATCTGTGCGGTCCAGCTGTTGATCCTGACCGATCGTGTGGACATTTACGCAGGACTTGCGTGTACAGTTGATACTTTATCTTTCCATTGTTTTGTTTTTTTTTTCCTCCCTTTTTTTTTATTTACTTTTTATTTCTTATTTACTATGCATCTTTGTTACGGAGCTGCTGTTTTAAACTGAATGTATTTCGATCGATCCGCAATGTCTGTAATCAACGCTAGGACTTGGTTTCTTGTGAATATAATACTGATACTAATCCGTATTTGTCTAATCAGTTGTCAGTGTGTTAAAGAGAAAGTGTTACTCCGGGTTCTGTCCATTCGGCTGTATAAATATCATCATGTGGTATATTTACATCTTTTTTTTTTTTCTTACTTTTCTTTCTTTCTTTCTTTCATTCTTTCATTCATTCAATCATTAAATCACCTTTCTTGAGATTTGTATTTATTGTATTGCGAGTCTATCCATGTGATGTCACTTCCTTAACTATGCTACAAAATATTTAATATTTTTTTTCTGAGCGTCGTGCTTTTTTATTTATTTTTGCGGGGGTTTTTTTGTTTGTTTGTTTGTTTGTTTTAAATCTGTTTGTACTCAATGTTATGAAACATCCACGAAACGAGATTTCTCCCGATATCACTTATCCCTGCTGACACCGGAGACTCCTTGCAAAAAAACAACAAAAAAAAAACAAAAAAAAAAACAAACGAATAGCAAAAAAAATAAATAAAATAAAGGTGCCACAGAAAATGTCACCGTTTCGACAATTACGTTTTCAAAACATCTACAGTATGCAGAATGCCTGCTTTATATAAATCTCTGAGAATTTTGTTGCCATAGAAACCGTAATATATTAGAAAGTGAAAACAATTTGATAAAATAAAAATTTAAAGGATTAATAATATAAAAAATAGGTTTGACCAATTGAGTTTTGAATATTAATTGACCCCGAGGGGTCATGTGACAAAAACGATGTCACAAATTTCCCTGCACTAAAATCTTAAAATCGTTGGATGATTGTTTTGAAACTTGCACGTGATTTTGTAGCTGATGTGACTATGAACTTGCTCCATTCCACAATTTTTAACTTCTCTCCATCCTCTAAAACCAAAACAGCTTTTTAATTCCAACTTTTCCATTTAATGAATTGATGCTTTTTCTGCTTGTGGATGATTTTTTTTTGTTAAAATGATGTTTTTTATGATCAGCGTTACGACTGGTTTTGTTGCTATGTTACTATCAAGGGCTTTTACAAGATATTTTCAAAAAAGTCTGAATTTTCCTACGTTGTCTATGTACAGCACTTCCCACCCTTCAGATGGTCTTCTTTTCATGCAGAAATATGAAAAATATAATTTTGTACATGCAAAAAAAAAAATTTCCAACACTCCGAATCTAACATTAATGCAACAATTTTCATTGCCTTATAAATTTCTAGTTCTCTCTGTTTGTTTTAGTGTTTTTTTAATTCTTTTTTTTTTATATTATTATTATTTCTCTTAAGATGCAAAAAAAAAACCTCTGATACTGTGATTGTACTTCACTGTTATCACTTTAATCACAATCAGTATTTAACTTCATGGAACTTCAATCGTATTCACGTTTTCTGATTCAGTTCTGATTCGGTGAGTCGTTTAGAAAAGAAGATTTATTTCCCACATCATAAATAATTGTAATTTTTTTTTTTTAACACTCAAAACGCAAGAATTCTGTAGAGTACGTGACAATATTACAATGATGTAGAATCTCCCTTTTCACTTTTCTTCCACACGTTTATTTATGACTCACCTTATCTGAAATCCCTGACCGTATTCTAGGCACGTGGCATGAACAAAAAAAAAAAAAAAGAGTGTTCAGAAGGAGTGATTACTTGTAAATGCGTGTTTTTTTTTTTTTGGACCACTATATAGGAAGCACATGATTGTATCATCCTTTACAATAAACACCCTGTACTTCTTAAGACTTTGATCTTAGATCTTTATTTAACATCTTATTTAACGTTCATAATAATTATTAAGACAAGCACGAAAGCTTTCATGCTGGTAGAAAATTCATTTCAGTTCAAGTTTATTTGTATGACGCTTTTTACAATTGACATTGTCTCAAAGCAGCTTTACAGAACATAAACATAGAACAAAAGGTTATTATAAAGAATAATATAAAGATTAATAGAATACAAAATTCAAGATTAATATTAGATATATTTAAATGTGTTTGTATTTATCCCCAATGAGCAAGTCTGAGGTGACTCGGGTGACTGTGGGGATGAAAAACTCCCTAAGACGGTAAAGGAAGGAACCTTGAGAGGAACCAGACTCAAAGGGGAACCTCATCCTCATATGGGTGACACCGGAGGGTGTGATTATAAATATACAGTCTGATAAATGTTGTATTGATGCAAAAGATCACATGGAGTTCAGATCTCCTCTTTAGTATAGCAGAGTCTGACTGGAGCTGGTAGATCTCTAGATGCCTCAGGATTCTCAGAGTCGGCCTCGTCTCAGTGGAGGTCCAAAATCTTCATGGCACGGAAGATGAGATGGGTAGAAACAGAGAAGCAGTGGAGAGGGATTAACGTAGCTGCTGTTCATAATATTAGCAAGTCTGATGTAATAGTGCATAATATTATGGGATGTATTATGTGTACGCCTGATTGTAACGTGTTAGAAGACTAGTTAGATACATGGGAACAAAACCATTAAGAGCCTTGTACGCCTTGTGACTGTTACAAAGCACAGACACTGGAGACATGTCTTTGAAGACAAGGAGGAAACCGACGGAAACGAGGAATTCCCAAAAGGGACATTAGCATGTTTGGACATGCTAAACATGCTAACTGCTAAGACTTAGAATGTTTTTTATTAGACCTGGATTACATGTTTACATTATAGATCAATGTAAACATGCTTATCCAAAGGAAATTCTGACACAACAATGCAACCCAAATTATTTTTTTATACTGAAATTAATATGGACTCAAATACATAATTTGCATAATTTAATGAATATGTAAATTATCCCACTAGTGGAGTGTGAAGGTGTTTTGACACTTTCCTGTAAAGATTTGCTCCCTTTACGTGGATTTCATCTTTAAACCCTTTAAAAAAAATTATTATTTTTTTTTTACCAGCCCACGTCTCTGGCGCGTGCGTAGCACGTGAGCACTAATTGATAATTGAGCTCACATGGAACTACAGTCACGTGACCGAGGAGAAAACGTTGATGGCTAATTTAGTTTAGCTCGCGTTTTATTTAAAAAAAAACAAAAAAACAAAAGCGTTTGGAAGTTTGAAGCGAAAACTCGATTAAATACGGTGGCCGGGAAGTGCAAAACAAATTAACAAATCCGAAAACACATTAACAAATCCCAAAACAAATTAACAAATCCGAAAACACATTAACAAATCCGAAAACACATTAACAAATTCGAAAACACATTAACAAATCCCAAAACAAATTAACAAATCCCAAAACAAATTAACAAATCCCAAAACACATTAACAAGTCAGACAACCCGGAAGCGGATGGTATAGTTTGTGAATGGAAACTTACCATCATCGGACGACACCTTTCATTCACCTTTATATCTTTAATGACAGTCGTCTTGTCCAATGATCGGTAAGTTTCCATTCACAAACTATACCATCCGCTTCCGGGTTGTCTGAATCAAAACACATTAAGAAATCAGAAAACACAACGACATTTCAGACAACCCGGAAGCGGTTGGTATAGTTTGTGATTGGACAAGACACCTGTCACTCAAGGTATACAGGAAGTTCAACAGTCTGCCGCAGGGAAAAGTTGGAATGGATGGATGGATTGGATTACTGTGGATTAATTCTGTTATTTTGTTATATTTAAGCAGAGAACTTTACACATTACACATAAGATTCCATAGCTGTATATCTTGAGTGACAGGTGTCTTGTCCAATGATCGGTAAGTTTCCATTCAAAAACGATACACTACCGTTTCTGGGTTGTCTGACTTGTCGTTGTGTTTTCCGATTTGTTAATTTGTTTTGGGATTTGTTAATGTGTTTTCGGCCCTGCGATGGGTTGGCACTCCGTCCAGGGTGTATCCTGCCTTGATGCCCGATGACGCCTGAGATAGGCACAGGCTCCCCGTGACCAGAGGTAGTTCGGATAAGCGGTAGAAGATGAATGAATGAATGAATGAATAATGTGTTTTCGGATTTGTTCATTTGTTTTCGGATTTGTTCATTTGTTTTCGGATTTGTTAATGTGTTTTGGGATTTGTTCATTTGTTTTGGGATTTGTTCATTTGTTTTGGGATTTGTTAATGTGTTTTCGGATTTGTTAATGTGTTTTCGGATTTGTTAATGTGTTTTCGGATTTGTTAATTTGTTTTCGGATTTGTTAATGTGTTTTGGGATTTGTTAATTTGTTTTCGGATTTGTTAATGTGTTTTGCACTTCTCGGCCACCGTAATTAAACGCAACGTTTTACGTTGAATTTACCCCTTATAACAGGGCAGGCGTGTAAGTTTTCGTGTTATTTGTTTGTTTAGAATTTTAACGTGATTTTTATATCGGTTCCTCTCACAGTATTATCATAAATATTAGACTTTTATTTTATTTATTTCGAACTCCTGTGTAGAGATAATAGTCATGTTTTGAGACATCTTTGGAATTCTTTATCAGAGAAAATCTCTTTCTTTCCCAAGTCTTTATATCACTTTCACTTTCAAAAACACGACTAACACGAAGAGGCTATTGCTAATTTTTCTAATTAGCTCTGTGTCTTTGAGCCTCATGATTGTTAGGACGAAGTTCCCATGGTGTCCTGCGACAAGGTGCCTTGTTTAAAAGTCCTCATGTGTAACAGGAATGAAGAAACTTCTTGTTTACCGTCTCAGTGGTTTCTCTCTCAGGCAGCTGTTTGGATGATAAAGGCAGGCTGCAGATTAGTCTATTGATCCACTCTCTTGATTAACCAAACCACTGAGTCTTCAATAGCTCCTCAAGTCCAGTCCAGTCTGGTCCAGGAATGTTTAAAAGAAAGCTGAGTGAGAAGGCGACATGTCCTCTCCTTTCACACACACACACACTCTCTCTCTCTCTCTTTCTCTCTCACTCACACACACACACACAAACAAGAAAGTATTTGTTCTTAAGAGCGGATTAAGAAATTGTCGAGCCCTTAATTGGACTCTGTGAATGGAAATTTTTAAGTAGAAGTCCTTCCTAAACATGTTAAATCACCCTGCATCGATTAAAAAAAAAAACAACAAAAAAAAACGTCATAACCAGTACTTCGCATAGCTTGTGCCGTACGGTACCGCGTTTATTCCTGTGACGTCACAAAAAAGTAGCTAGCTAGACGGACTCCTTTTGTACGATCGTTCCGTCATCGTGACCGTTTGCATGTCAAAACACACTTTTCCGTATAGAATAGTTCTATCAGAATAAAAAAGGACCGCTTGTTTTTTTTTGTTTGTTTTTTCTTCAAACGCTCGCAGTACCACAAACCAGTCTGTTGTTACTATCGATGCGTGTTTAAAAAAAAAAAAAAAAAAAAAAAACACTCCAGGTTCCTGAACGGGACAACGGAAAAGCGTTCTCCATGAATCGCAATGACGCTGCTTCTGTCTGTAGCAGGAAATCCAGAAGAGTAATAAAAATGAAGAACATTGAGTCACTCATAGGAGCTTGGTGTTGAGTTATCATCATTGTGCATCCGTGTTTGGGACTATTAATACACACATGCACTGTTTACTACACCTGTGTATGGTAAATTTTTTTTTATTGTTGAACCAATTCCTGTTTTGCTAATGTTGCGTCCATTCATCAGTACAGTAGGTTCCTTTAGGCATGGTGGAGAAATCTCGACGTGAGCCCATGACATGCGTCGCACTGACAAGGTTACAGCTAACACACGTATATACTGTATGCACACTATGAATGAACACAAATAATGTTTAGACATCTGTTAAGTCTTTTTGTTTGCACCTCAGATATTTTCCTGAATGGACAAAAGCGCTTCTTGTGGCGAAGGCATCTCAAGGCTCTGTGCAAGTGCTTACCGAGGGCTCAACCTACAGGGGGTAGGATCGGCCTAGAAAAACCCTAATTGGTCCGTTACTCTGAAGGCTGTGTGGCGGTAAGTGGAATCTTTGCATGTGTAGACTCTAGTCTTAGTGGGTGATTCCACAGATGAGCTAGTTCCATCAAGGATGTTTAAAGTTTGTTTAAAGTTTTCTTCTTTAGTACAAAACACCAGTTAATGTCACAAACAAATAAGGGAAGCCTTTGGGCACTAGTTTAGCAATGCATATTTTAGTGCCTAATTACACATCACCAGGGCTCTCTTTTGAAGACAGGCAAGCGTGACATCTCCAACACACACACACACACACACACACAACCCCGCAAAAACACCGCCCCAAAAAAAACAAAAAAAAAACAATAATGGTGGGAGTTGTTGTTTGGTAAGGATCACTGACCGCAATTTAACCAAATACAAAGTATTTGTTAAATTTCCATTTATTAATTTGTGTGTTTGTGTGTAAAAACGGAGAGAGAGAGAAAGAGAAAGAGAGAGAGAGAGATTATGACTGGTGTTTGTTGCCTTTTTGGACTCCTTTATCATTTGTAATGTTTCTCCCATTTAAAACAGTTCGGCTCAAGCCCAGACATGTTTAGGGTCATGATTGAGGACAATGTCCCGTCCAGAGAGACGAGCTGTTTCGTGTTGAGGTTTTGTTCAAACCGACCATCAAAAATACCCTCTCTAATGAATATGTTTTTTTTTATTGGTTGTTGCGTTAAATCTTACCCAGATAGTGCTATTTTCTGATTGGCTATTGTGTAGCCTCTTTTTTGATTGGCTGATAAGTGTCAGGCTCGACTAAGAGCTCCAGGGGAGACGCGCTCGATTCCTGCCCGGGTTCCATAGAGACAGCGGTGCGGACTGATACATTTTGGGCGCTGTGGCTTATTAAATATATGATAAACAGTCAGTTTTTCTGTGTGAGAAATACAACGTGTGGCGGGAGAGCGTGAGAAAAGACCCAAACTGTCACTCTCAATGCGAGTTGGTTACTTTTGCTCTGCGAATAATTATTGCCAAGCCATGCTAGTCTAAATGGAATTGAATCAACATCATAATTGATTTAGATGCTAATATATTTCCAGTTTAAAAACAGAAAGCTTTAAGTTTTCAAAGACTTCTAGCTTTGTAGCTTCTTTTTAAAAAAAAAATTTTTTTGGACACCAGTTATTTCCTCAAGTTGGTTATAATACGATACCATATAGGTTTGATTCCTATTTTTATGAGTCACAGTTGCCTGTGCCTTTAGTGGTACATTAGGAAACCATTAAGCTCAAATGGTGTACTGCTGAGTAACTGATCAACGAGAGCTGAGCACTGAAGGTGTGGTTAAGTCACTCATTTGTCCAGTATTGCTTTATAAGTGAGATGTATTTACTTGGTGGGTTTAATGATTCCACCAAAGTTAGGAGTTTCTCCACAATCCATCGGTTAGAAACGCTCCCTTTTTCTCCTTAGGATCTCAGAAAAGGCCGAATAGTCAATAATGACTCCCACTCGCAGCGCTTAACACTGATTAAATGAATGTTCCGCCTTATAGTGAAGTTAAAAATTGGACACAGAGGTGTAATGGTTAATGAGGTGAACGTTCAATTAGTTGTACATTAATTATCCTTGATGGAGGACATGAAGCAAAGATCAAAATATCTGCTGTTCTTTGTTTTTGGTCTGTACTTAGTTCTGAGCCAGCAACATGTCACACCTTGAGAGTCAAAAACAAATTGCATTTATTTATTTGTCCGTTTCATGAATTAGTAATGAATGAGGCTCCGAGTGGACACCTTGGCTTTTATGTAACATCCATTCTTTGGTGTCCTAATTGGAACATTTACAATAACATTTACACATTCATTGATGGAAGCTCAAGGCCAGAGTTTCAAGGTGTCACGCCGTATGATATTTAGTGAAACGTGATCCAGTCGCATGATGGCCGGCGATCTTGCCTTCAAATATGGCCGCCTTTTAAATATGGATGGGCGTCGTGGCTTCGATGACGCCCGGCACGCGTCCTTCACAAAAAAGTGAAATCCAGCAGATGGATGATCCACTTTGGGGCCTGAATGCAGGGGTGTGTCCAGCACACTGCTCCTTTCTAGAATGAACATGACTCTGCACACGCCAGGTGTCAAGGTTAAAACCCTGAGGCGGACAGTAAGCTAATATGAGGAAGCGCATGGTTTATGGCGTCGTGTTCAACCAGGTGTCAAACGAGCCTGTCCCGAGAGGACAGAACCTCCATCAGGGTCTATTGTGTGTGTTATTAGGTGCTTGATTGCTGCCACGCGTCCTAGATCGGGTGAATAAAAGCCAGGTGACACCCCGAGGACCTGAAACAAGAGAGAGACGCTGCTGCGGTAAAAAAGTTCTTTTCAAATGTCGAAGGAATTGATTAAAGGGTCATTTATGCATCACTGAAAAAAATTGCCACACTTTTGTCCAATTATAATTGTGTCACTAATACAAGCCCAAATGTTTTGCATACAGTAAGAATCAGAAAAGAGATGGTGACCTGTGACACCTCCTGTTAAGAGACATCAGTCGGTGTTCTTGGAAAAATATTTCCAATAATGAAACTGGCCGTAATTCACTGGCTTTGATAAATGTTTTTTTATTGTTGTTGTTGTTGTTTATGTTTTTGAGTATTTCATATTTTTTCTGAGGACCAAAGAAAAATCTGCTTTTATTTTTTGCATTAAATCTGGTCTATATTATCTGTTCAGAGTCTTAATTCATGATCATCGTAACGTTGTTGAAGCATCACTACAAAATGTAGCCGTAAATAAATGGCTGATGTTTAAGCTGCACAGATTAGCCACTCGGCCATGTTGGCTGCTTATCCACGAGAAATGTACAGTAATGTACCTTCACCAAGCATTAGACACTAACTTCCTGCTGATGAGCTGCTAATTTGTGACTTCCTGCTTGTAATAAAAAGGTCCTCTGGAGTCTTCATCCCTGAGCAGGTTCACCGTCTTTATGATCGTGTCAGATAAACACCCTGTCCTGACGTTTCTTCTGTCTCTTTATCTACCCACCACCCCTCCAACACACACACACACACACACACACACACACACACCCCACACCGCCTTCCACTTCCAGAAGCGATGAAATGTGATATAGCTTCCTGACACAAATGTTTTCTCACCCTGTCTCGTAACTGGAGTTATTCCTAAGGGAAGAATTCCAGGTTCATGAGGTGTTGTGAAAAAACTCATTTGGCAAATGAAGTGCCTGCTAACAGCAATAGCATCTCATTTCATCGATACTTTGACAACCACATAGAGATGACGCAGTCGTCTCATGATTTATGGTCCGCCGGTGGTTTTTTCCCTCAGCTGACTACGTTTAATTAAGTGGTTGATTTTGTCTAATCCATTCTACATTTTAAAGGAAAGTTAAAGTCTTTGCAGTTTCCCAAGTTGGGGAAATTCCTCCTGTCATC
Organism: Tachysurus vachellii; assembly: GCF_030014155.1. Classification (NCBI taxonomy): domain Eukaryota; kingdom Metazoa; phylum Chordata; class Actinopteri; order Siluriformes; family Bagridae; genus Tachysurus; species Tachysurus vachellii. The sequence continues at coordinate 2,908,248 of NC_083465.1, forward strand.
TTAAAAGCCATGTAATTGCTTTATCAGCTCAAGTACAGTATGGTACTGTAGATGAGTTAAGATGAGCACCGAGAGCACGACTATAAATATATAGCACATTTTATTCAGACTGAATCAGACGTGCGTTCGACGTCTTTTATATTGACGTAGGCAGCGGAAAGAGAAACAAGACTACTGCATACGTTCTGACACATTAACGAACATCAGTGTAGCATCAGACGCTTCTGTTGTTCTGGTAAACACGGTAAAATGATGACGTCGTGTACACGAGCACCGACGACGAGGTGTGTTTACCACGCCAGCGGGTTACTAAACCGTACATATCTCGGCTGTCAGTCAGATATCCGCCGTCAGTCTTTCATCGTTCTTTATACGTAATACGTACCTCGATCTGACTAATGGTGATTACATCCAAACGGAGACCAGAGTCAGTGCGATAGATGAGACCTGGTGGAGCTGGAGATGCCGAGCGGCGTCCCGCCATGTCGTAACAGGCCTCGCTGGAAATGTCAGGTCTCAGAGATGCAAATAATCACCTAGTGAATAAGCCACAATAAATGTGGAGCAAGCTAAGACATGTCTATTTTTTTTATTTATTTATTTATTTTTTGCCTCTCTTGTTCCAGTGTGTCTTCTTTATACCACTACACTGCTGTGATAAAGTGTTGATTTCTCTATAACGGAAGCTGCGAGTCGTTTATCTTAACGACGTTATCATACACCGAGACGTTATTGTTTCCATACTGACAACATGTCATATGGTGGATGCTCCAAATAAATTTTTTTTTTTTTTTTTTTTTTTTTTAAGAAATGCAAGGTGCAAAAAGTGGCATGCAGTTGTAATACGTGACACGTATTACGCTGTTGCGTTTTCCGTCCGGTCGTGAGCTCTCTGTTTGCTGGGAAAAAGGAGACACGGTGTAATTAGGCAGCGTCAGGTTAACAGAACTGATGGTGCCCGTGTTCGTGCCCTTGCTCGGCTCCAGAGGCGCTAGATTACTGGCACAAAAGCTGCTAATTAAGACTTATTAAAATGGAGACCGGCGTTTGATTCTGTCTCAACAGCAGGGGAGGTCTTCTGCATGATACAAAGAAGCAGTAATAAGGGCTTGAGGTGTGTGTGTGTGTGTGTGTGTGTGTGTGGTTGTGTGTATGTGGGCAATCAGATGGTTTGGCAAGCAGCAGAGTAGCAGAACTTGCCAACAGCTAAACAAGCCCTAGTTTTGGTGTGTACTTGCATGCGTTCTCTGTGTGTGTGTGTGTGTGTGTGTTTGTGTGTGAGTCTGATGATCTGCCTGATCTCTGCCAGCGTGTATCTAAAGGAGGCGTGGTTTTTGTTCCTCACTCCTAGTGAAGGAGGCATCGCCTCTGGGTCTGTAAGTCTATAACTGCTCTAAATCGTGTTCTATTGAAACCTGTGAGAAAATATGCAGCTTATTTGTCTGACAAGGAATAAAGTGTGTGAGGAATAAAAGTGTGGAGGAGATTAATATCGAATTAAATAAGGTGCCATTTGAAAAGTTTTACTATCCAGTACCAGCCCCAGTGTAACGTAAAGCTTTCACGGGGCAGCATGGTACCTGCCCCAAAGGGAATCCGTCATGGTGAGTCATGCTGTTTGTGGCATTGTAGTTGGTCACGATTAAGTCGAGTCTTTATATTGTTCTGTCCTTTACTGTACTGTACTGTAGTGACATCCCAACATTCATCTACCCCGAGTTGACGAGTTAGTGAAGTCAGTGAAGGTGTTATGTGGTTTTTGCCGGTTGTAGCGTTTATATACTGTAAGTTGCATTTTATCTCAAATGCAGCATTACACTCGACTATTTTGACGACTATGTCAGTAGAACGTCGTCTTATAGGTCATTTGTTACACATTTGTCACTA
>NC_083465.1:2920134-2985134 GCF_030014155.1 Tachysurus vachellii
AGTCATGTACTCTTTACAGAACACACACACACAGTCTTGTACTCTTTACAGAACACACACACAGTCATATACTCTTTACAGAACACACACACAGTCATGTACTCTTTACAGAACACACACACAGTCATGTACTCTTTACAGAACACACACACACAGTCATATACTCTTTACAGAACACACACACAGTCATGTACTCTTTACAGAACACACACACACAGTCATGTACTCTTTACAGAACACACACACAGTCATGTATTCTTTACAGAACACACACACAGTCATGTATTCTTTACAGAACACACACACACACAGTCATGTACTCTTTACAGAACACACACACAGTCATGTACTCTTTACAGAACACACACACACAGTCATGTACTCTTTACAGAACACACACACACAGTCATATACTCTTTACAGAACACACACACAGTCATGTATTCTTTACAGAACACACACAGTCATGTATTCTTTACAGAACACACACACACACAGTCATGTACCCTTTACAGAACACACACAGTCATGTATTCTTTACAGAACACACACACAGTCATGTATTCTTTACAGAACACACACACAGTCATGTACTCTTTACAGAACACACACACAGTCATGTACTCTTTACAGAACACACACACACACAGTCATGTACTCTTTACAGAACACACACACAGTCTTGTACTCTTTACAGAACACACACACAGTCATGTACTCTTTACAGAACACACACACAGTCATGTACTCTTTACAGAACACACACACACAGTCATGTACTCTTTACAGAACACACACACAGTCATGTACTCTTTACAGAACACACACACACAGTCATGTACTCTTTACAGAACACACACACACAGTCATGTACTCTTTACAGAACACACACACACAGTCATGTACTCTTTACAGAACACACACACACAGTCATGTACTCTTTACAGAACACACACACACAGTCATGTACTCTTTACAGAACACACACACAGTCATGTATTCTTTACAGAACACACACACACACAGTCATGTACTCTTTACAGAACACACACACAGTCATGTACCCTTTACAGAACACACACAGTCATGTATTCTTTACAGAACACACACACAGTCATGTACAGTACTCTTTACAGAACACACACACACAGTCATGTACTCTTTACAGAACACACACACACACAGTCATGTACTCTTTACAGAACACACACAGTCATGTATTCTTTACAGAACACACACACAGTCATGTACTCTTTACAGAACACACACACCTGACACACCTCACTTCACATGGCAGGAGAATCACCTGACTCCATGTGGTACAGATCTTTCCAGTCCAGAGTTAAATTATATTCCATTTCTTGTGGAAAATTCACTTCTGCACTTTTTATAATTCACTTTGGCTAAAAACACCTGCTTTTTATAAGCCACAAGGTCAGCGTTATTTATTTATTTATTTATTTATTTATTTATTTATTTATTTATTTTTAGCCTTTCTTGGCATCTTTCAGAAATACTTTCCATTGCGCTCGTCTTTGTTTTGGAGAAACTTGAAAGGATTTAAAACGTTCAGTAACGTGTTCAGTGAGTTCGTTCTAATTAAATATGATGGTAAATAAAAGTGGTTTGTTGCCCCCTGTTTATTTAATTACAAGTAGATTCACTTAACAAAAATGCCCCGAAATGTAAAAATCCAGAGTTCACGGATTAAAAGGAGAAAAAAAAAAAGATTTGCGAGGTTTCTTTTGGAGTCGGAAGCATTAATTTCAAATCAGTGTAATGAATGTAGCTCTGATCATCCTGTTTTCTCCAACACGACGCCCCGAGGCTTACGTCTTTTCCTCCTCTTAATGCCACACGCAGCATGGAGGCAGAAGGAGGCAACAAAAGGCCTGTGAGTCAGTTGGTGTCAGCCTTCCTCTCCGCTCTGTGTTTTTTTTTTTTTTTTTCCTTTCCCTCCTTTTCTCCAAACACATTATTAATTGGATTTAAATATTTGAAAAATGATCTATTTAATGGGATTACTGCTGGTGTAATGATCTTATTTGTGAGGGAATGCGTCCAGGCGTTCGGGGGCAGGCTGGTGCTCTTCAGTCCTTGTGTTACTTTTGTGTTGTGGCCAGAGAGAGAGAGAGAGAGAGAGAGAGAGAGAGAGAGAGAGAGAGAGAGAGGGAGACCGAGCGATACATGAGAGAGAGACAGACAGAGCGAGAGAGAGAGAGAGAGAGAGGGAGACCGAGTGATACATGAGAGAGAGACAGACAGAGCAAGAGAGAGAGAGCGAGACAGGGACAGAGGAAGAGACACTGAGAGAGAGACAGACAGACCGAGAGAGAGAGATTGAGAGAGAGACAGACAGAGAGCGACAGGGACAGAGGAAGAGACACAGTGAGAGTGAGAGAGAGAGTGTGAGAGAGGAACAGAGGAAGAGACACAGTGAGAGAAAGAGAGAGTGAGAGAGAGGGAGAGGGACAGAGGAAGAGACACAGTGAGAGAGACAGACAGCAAGAGAGAGCGAGACAGGGACAGAGGAAGAGACACTGAGAGAGAGAGACAGACAGACCGAGAGAGAGAGAGTGAGAGAGAGACAGACAGAGAGAGTCAGAGACAGAGGAAGAGACACAGTGAGAGAGAGAGAGAGAGAGAGAGAGAGAGAGAGAGAGGGACAGAGGAAGAGACACAGTGAGAGAGACAGACAGCAAGAGAGAGCGAGACAGGGACAACGGGAGAGATAAAGTGAGAGAGAGACAGACAGCAAGAGAGAGAGAGTGAGACAGGGACAGAGGAAGAGACACAGTGAGAGAGAGACAGACAGCGAGAGAGGGGGGGGCAGAGGTAGAGACACAGTGAGAGAGAGACAGACAGAGAGAGAGAGAGACAGAGACAGAGGTAGAGACAGTGAGAGAGAGACAGACAGAGAGAGAGAGACAGGGACAGAGGAAGAGACACAGTGAGAGAGAGACAGACAGCAAGAGAGAGAGCGAGACAGGGACAGAGGAAAAGACAGTGAGAGAGAGACAGACAGAGAGAGACAGGGACAGAGGAAGAAACACAATGAGAGAGACAGACAGAGAGTGAGACAGGGACAGAGGAAAAGACACAATGAGAGAGAGACAGACCGAGAGACAGACGGCAGGATACTTGGAGAGACAGATAGACAGAGGGATGCTTGAGAGAGAGAGAGAGAGAGAGAGAGAGAGAGAGTGAGTGAGTTAGTTTGTAGCGTTTGTTGTGGAAAAAGAATCCCGGGTCTAAAGTGAACGCACCTCCGCACTTCTGAGATGTTCTTAAAGTAACAGAGGACAGAAATCTCTCTCATGGAGGTAAAGATATCAACTCTGTTCCCTTCCTGTCTGTTAGCGTCCTGACATCACGTCTCGTTCAGGTGACACACTTAACCAAGCGCTTGGACACTTTCTGCTGTAAAATTCCTCCGATTTATCTCCTCTCTTCTAGCCCAAATTCACCCAGTGTACACTAATTCCTTCCCAGAGCACACGGCACGTTCCCTGACATTAACATCTGAATGTGTTGCTTTAATAGAAATGCCTTTTAAAAACACGCTCGATTTGCTACGTAAGAACGATAGTCCAATGTGATTATGCTAATGACTCGTAATTTGCATAAAACCACAGGATGTTTCCTAAACCCGATTAAAATGACTGAATATTTATGGATTTGTTATTTCATTTTAATGCCTTAGATTTTAATAAACAAACACGCACGGATCTCTGCAGTACGTTCAGCGGATTTCGGTCCGAGTAACACGTTTATAATCATTTAACGTTCAGGAATCGTAGCGTTTTAGTAAATCGTACTGTTTGTCGATCATGTGTGTGTGCGCGCACGCAGGTAATCCTCGGGTCTAGTCTCAAGGTGCACGTGTGTAACCATCCATAAAGGACAGCCTCACAGGTCTCCATTCACGACATTAATCTGGACACAAGTGTTTTTTTGTCTCGCTCCGCTCCTATTTTCATCGCCATCAATTTGGTACACAGATTCTCGCTATCGGATTCTACACTCGCGCACGTGCCTCGACTCATCTGACCCGTTCCATCTCCAGCTGTGGATTTAAACTGGGTCAGGGATGACTGTAATGTTATGCACGTCCGGCTCCACTCCAGCCTCGGCGCGTTTATATACGCACACAGTCGCAAATACGGGCCGAGAGATTAAAGCCCACGTGTTTACATACAAAATGAAGAGAGTAAACAAAGCCTCGAATGCGTTCAGCTTTCCATGCGCACGTGTCTGTAGGCTTGTGCATGAAGCATACGTGTGTACGTTTCGACACACACACAGACACACACAGACACACACAGGAAATAATGCAGAGAGAAACAAAAATACAAATAAATCAATATATTATTTACACTTGCCCAGGTTGTAGCACTCAAACAGAAGAGCCCACACAGGGGAGGGCACACAGGGGATTTAGTGTGTGTGTGTTGTTTTTTTTCTTCTTTTTTATTAACTTTTCTTCTTCAGAACATCGTGTGTAAGAGCATAACGAATGTATTACAAGCTTATAATACAGAAATAAAGCTTTAATTGTTCACCTCATGAGAAATATCCCTTTGCTACTCGGTTTCTTGCCGATCTCTTAAAATGTGACGATCGTATCCCAAACGATTTCCTCCGAATTTCTGCCGAAATAAAAGAGAAGTGAAAAGCCAAAGCAGGGAGTCAGCTGATTATAGAGCTATCAATCTATCTATCTATCTATCTATCTATCTATCTATCTATCTATCTATCTATCTATCTATCTTTGCCTTAAGTTACCTAACTTTGAAGTGTACACACATTAGCATTTAAATTTGAGCCATTGAGAAACACAACACTCAAACACAAGAATGTCCAACGTTACCATGCCGTAATTCTTTTACAGCCTCCTTAGTGACCGCGCGGTCACAATCATGGTCAAATTAACTTCGAGGTGTTTTTTTATGTGGACATTTTTAAAAAAAAACAAATACCGCACAAACCTGTAACTGTGAGTACTTATGACCTAGAGTAGCTGGGGTTGAGGAACTGAGGAGCCACGAACAGAAATGTTCAGACATTTCTACGATGGGTCATATTTAATAAAAAACAAGAACAATGCTTCCAGTTTAGGCCACGCCTCCTTCAGGTATAAGTCTGACTACAGGTACAGATGTCTGTATTCTCTCATTATTCCTATTTATAAAGGTGACAGCCGCACCCTGTAAACCACCGGTCGACCTTCTGCTCACGTAAACACTCTTGATTCCACTATGGTTTATTTATTATACACGTTCATAACCCTCAAAGTAAAGCTGACCTTTACGGCATGACACTTTAGCCTTTAACCTTATAATATAATCAACGCTTCGGTTCAACCCCGACGTGTCGGTGCACAGGACCGAAATTGGTGTCGCCGTCCAATTATTTATGACCCTGCGCGTGTACGGTTTCTCCCGAGCTCTTGACGATAATACGAGCATTGTTTCAGCAGCATTGTGTCTTTAATTTGCCTTTAATCACACACTCAGCCCTGCCCTTTCCTCAACGGTAATCAAGCCTGGGGAATTAAAGAAAGAAGAGAGTCCGGCATTCAGTGCATTCAAATGACAGCATGAAATATTTAAACTTTTCTAACAAAAGCTTAAATGTGCCTCGGAGAATTAACAGGATCATCTTTAAACAGCCTTCTGTGGCAAACTTCAGCACCGACGATGACGTGCCACTTTACCGCTCAAGCGACTAGTTTGAAACTAGCGATGCTATAAAGTCACTCCAAGATGTGTTTGTTTTTTTTTTTTTTTTTAAATCCATCCATCCACACTTTCTGACCAATTAGAACAGAGAATCCGACAGCACTGTGATGTAAGACGTCCTGATAACGTCGTCTCAAAGCTTCGTCTCTTATAAACGCGATCAAACGATATGCTAACGTCTCACGGTCCGCTCTCTGGCTTTAATAACCACCTCTGACCCTGACTGAGAGGATTGTGTGTAAAACTTGACAAAACTTTACCTCATGCTTTAAATTGTGGTCTTGTTTAGAGAGTTAAAAACATGGAGGATGCAAACTTTTGAAATGCAGTTGGAATCACTGCATGATTTTAGCGTTTCGTCTGATTTGAATTGTTTGATAGAATATTCTGAGGGGAAAAATTGTCCGAGGGTAAACGTGGGAAACCGTATAAACCTGTAAAAAAGTATTTATTTATTCATTTCTATTGGTTTAACTTGAGAATAGCTGCAGAGCGCTTTTCTGTGAGTCCTCACAGGTTCTCCAGTACGGACATAAATTCGCTCTTCTACACTCGCATGTTTTCATCGCCCAAACACGACTTCATTTAAGTCCACAGCTGAATGATGTCGCTTCGTTTTTCGTTCCTCCTACGGTACGCCGTTTCCTACCTGTATCACGAGAGGATTAAACCTCTGCACTAGCGAATGACACAACAAGCGCTCGCTCTCACATGTCTTTTTCTCCCAAGTCCCAACAGACACGGGAGCAGATCAGAGAACGGCAGCAGACGAGCGTCTCGCTCGCAGCAGGTTTAGATATTGTTCGCTTCAACCGTCTTGTATTTCATATTAATCGTCCATCTGACATGTAGAATCCAGTTAAAGCTCTCCGCGGGCCGCCTGTATAGAAACGCATGCAGCGATTAAGGCCACTCAGGAGTGTCTGACAAACCACAGCTCTTTCTTGCTCGCTGTTATTAATATAGCTGTAGATGGAGCATACACTGCAGCAGAGAGAGACCTCAGATGTCAGGATTAATGGGTGAAAAGGGTTTTGAGACCTGTGTGTGTGTGTGTGTGTGTGTGTGTGTGTGTGTGTGTGTGTGTGTGTGTGTGTGTGTGTGTGTGTGTGTGTGTTGTGACGTTTTTTCTTTTTTCACATCTGGGCTGAATAACACACTCGCTCACACCGACCCTTTTTCTCTCCCATCTGCTACATCTGCAGACGTTGCTTTTTTTATAATGATTTCTGAAATGATTTTATAATGATTTTTGAAAAGACCTGCTGGGAAGAGTGAAAGCTTTCAGATTCGTCTGGAAAAAAAAAAAATAAAAAATCAGGAACTTTACACAGGCTCGTACGTCTCGGTTACACTGCCCCTGCTGGTGACAGGAAGCACTGCAGATGAACAAGAGCTTTTAAATATTTTTTTTCTTTTTTACATATGTATATATATATATAAATTTTCTCAGTTTTTCCATCTTTCCTTTCCTCCTCCTTCACACAACAGACGATGTACACTAAGAATCCACTCTGCTGCCAAGTCTGGCTTTTTCAGTGACAGAATTTAAATTTGACCCGGCTTTGACCACCGGGACAACGTTATTGTATTAGTTTAATTTTTTTAACGATAAATCTTTGTACTCGGCAGAACGTATTTCATAAACCGTCACTCCTGAGAGCACCGTCGTCCACGTTAAACAGCCTCGTGCTCTCGGGAATTTAATATTTTAAGACAGCGGGCATGCGTCGGGGGGCGAACGGAAAAAAAAAAGCGCTCAAGCAATGTGGAACTTCTTAAAACAGAATTGCAAACCTCAAAGTTAAAAAATAATAAAGAAAATCAAGGCCGGTGTTTAGGACATGACATCAAAAGCGTCGCCCTCGTGCCAAATTGCTGTGAATCTAACCAGACGCAGCTGCGGGCATCTCTTCTGTTTTATCGCAACTTGCAACCAATTGTTCAACAGGTGCCTGAGTCTGAGTAAAGCAGAAGAGTGTGTTCGGTGTTAAACGCCATCGCCGCACCGCTGTCTCTCTTTCCGTCCTCCCTTCCTTCCTTCCTTCGTTCCTTCCCTGCTTCTTTCTCCACCGTTCCAGTTTTGATGTTGATTTATGAAGTGTCGCACACTGAGGTCAGCGGCCTATCTGAGATTTATGAAACAGCCTCTGAGAGAGAGAGAGAGAGAGAGAGAGAGAGCAGCAACCCAATCTATCAGCCTTTATTATTGTTGTGACTGTACCGCTATAACCTTGCACAAATGCATCACTCTCAGTCAATTCAGCAGAGCTCGTTTGAAGTAGCAAGGCGTACCGGGTATCGTGTAAAGGCGGCGTACTTCAGCGAGTCCGCAAGGCCTCGCTGAAATATCTCGTCTTCCTATTGTGTTAACGTGCTACGCGTCCCTTAATAGGCTGAAGTGAAGGAATTTATCACTCTAATTGCTGTAGTACATCAGGATCTCTTTAGGATTCTTTCATGTAGAATGCTGGTAGAATTACAAACGGGACGTTATTCAGGATCTCGTGTCCGTCTCGTGTTCCTACAATACACCAGCAATGCTTTTCATTCGCTTTAACTCACAGCATGTGCTTTTGCTGTCTTTTGGAGCGTCGCTCATCATCCTGGTTTAAAAGAACGCGATTCACAAAGCGTGTACATGAGACGTGCAGTCTTGCATAATAATACATGCTTTAGAGCAAGATCTCGTGCTCACACCAGCAAGCGAACACATGCTGATATGAGATCCATCAGGACACGGGTCACAGAGGCACCGATGCTCTTCTTTTCTTCGTCAGTGGGCGTCTTTCTGCCCTGCCAGTTTGCCGACTCGGTTTCTGCCCCAGATAAATAAAGAATAAAGTCATGCTCTTGGTTGCGTGGGACGTTTTGCCTTGGCATCCGTCACCGTCGAGTGGATTAAGCGGAGGCCGCGCCATCTCTGAATGGCACCCCATTGCCATGGAGACGAGCGTCGCTCAGCATCAGCACCACGCTCCGCATGTCTGAGTTCTCAGATGGGCGTGCGACAGCGACAGCAACAAACGCAGGCATATTTCCACCACTACCTCACATAGGTTACGTTTTCTGAAGTAAATTTGGCATGTCTAAAAACTAGGATAATGATGATAAATGTGACAGCCTGAAAAACTAATTACAATTGTCTCACCGCATTCTCCGAAGCACGCCTGTATGAAAAACTCATTTAAATCTTCCACAAGTCCAAAAGACAGTCTTGCTCTAAAGCCATTTGGCACAGTCGCTCCCCCAGTTTACATTTCCAGAGGATTAGCAGAAGAGCTGGAAATAATCATGCCAGATGTCTCCTTACACCCAGAAAAAGAGCCTGCCCATTGGGCATTCGGGTTTTTATTGTATTTTTTTCCACTTTTTTTTTTTTTTTTTTTTTTTTTTTTATCACTCTTAAGTGCAAACACTTTAGAGCTCTTGGAATGCTTGGCCTCATGTCGTGATGTCATGTAAGCAAATTAAATTCCTCTCGTGTCTGTCGAGTTTTACGGCAACACTATATTTAATCATCGCTCCTTCTTCTTTATGGTAGCTGCCTAGCCGTGGCGCTCGACGGATTCTCGTCTTGGGGAAACGTTTCAAAAATAAACCTGTTGGAAGACTTTAAAGAAATGACAGAGCGATATTTCGTTGTAACGTGCCCATTCGCTCTGTGGGTCTGTACAGACTCGGATCCCTGTCTAATGGCTAATTAAAGTGGATGAGACCTGGCAAATAAATCAACCTTCCATCATATTATTTATTTATTTATTCGTTTAAAAACGTACATATTAATTATTAGCACCGCAGCAAGACAAAAAAAAATAAATAAATGCACGCGTAACTCGAAGATTTGGGTCTTTAGGACAGCCTGATTTTTCTGGTTTAAACTCAAGAAAGAAAAACAAAAGATTTTTACACAGTGAGTAAGAGATCATTAATAGCTGATATACAGTAAGTCATGATGGGAGATGAATGATTCAGAGATGTCACAATGTTGTGTAAAATTGTGTAAAATGTAAAGTGTAAAATGTTCTGTTCTCAGGAAACAATCGACTCAGGTGGCAGCTTCAAGGTGGTGGCTCAAGAGATTAATGCTCTTGGCTGTTGATCAGAGGATTGGAATTCTGCCAAGTTGCCACTGTTGGGCCCTTGAGCAAGGCCCTTATCCCTCTCTGTCACGGCTGACCCTGTGCTCTGACCCCAAATTCCAAAGTTGGGATATGTGAAGAAAGGATTTCACTGCGCTGTACATGATGTATAGGTGACCAAAATAAATGATACTACTTTTAAAACTCTTAAAAACAAGATGTTCATTTCATTTTAACGTCATTATCTGACTCTCAGACTCTCCGCTTTGTTCGATTTTATATCATTACTTTCTTTTTTTTTTTTTTTAGGTCAGGAGAAACACCAAGCAAGAACCTTACCCAGGACCTGTCTAGGTCTAGTCTAGTTCTTCTTGTGGACAGTTTCATAACCACTTCATCTTAGTGTAAATGAGCCTCAAAGGTGGAAGCATACACCACCACCCCAGCGTGCGTTAGACGTTCCGTTAAAAACGTGACCAATATCTATTCCTGTAAAACGCCCGGTTCCTCGGTTGACCTACGAAATGCGACCGCAGCCTTTTCTTAGTGAATAGAGACATGTGTTTCATCGCTGGACGTGAGCGCCACAGTGTTTGTGGGATGGGTGTTTTTTTTTTTTTTCTGCTTCACTTTAATGAGTGCGGCAGGAATGCTCTGTCTCCCACATGTCTTGGAGGAAGAGGGAGGGCGGCCATCTTATTGCTGCCACATGTGCAGCTCTAACTCTCTCGCTTTCTCCCTCTCCTGCAGGCCGGTGTGGTCAGCCAGTTCAAAGCAGCCCATCTCATTTGTTATACGTTTTATGTAGCAACGTCCCGATGCTTCCCCACGCCTGAGAGGCAAAAAAACAAAAAGGTGGACAACAAAAGAATGCCTTCCTGTTGTTTCACTTTCTTATCCAGTGTCAAATTAGGCCTGGACTTCTAGCTTGTGTCTTCACTTTTTAGCTAGCCTGTTGAAGCGATTAGCATGTAGCACGACGGGGTCTTAGCCTGCCGACTAACGCTCCATTTCTCTTTGGGAATAGTTTTCGAATGAGCTAACCGTGTAGCCACTCTGAGAAATGGGCACTATGTTTGCAATTTTAAGCAATGAGTTGAGCAATGGTATGGAGACCACCGTGCCACATATGGCAACAATCTGCCTTGCTAATCCAGATATTAGACAAGTTTGGGTTCAGGCTTCTGCAATCCAGCGCACTCCATCAAGGGCACTACATACCATCCTTCACCGGGAGAACACAGGCACCAGTCAAATAGACGGCAGCGGTTAGCTCGAGATTGAGTAACGGCAGTTGTCGGTGCTCTCCGAGAGGGTCACCGGGGGGGCGGGTGAAAGTGCGATGTATTTCACACAAGTGAATCATTATCATTCTAGAGAGATGTTATTCTTCACCCAGCTGAATAGAAGAGCAAGATTAGGGAGTTGATTATTTTTTTTTTTTTCCCACCCATGTTTTTTGGAGTGCTAATCAGCCAGACTTTTAGGTCATTTATTATTATTTTCTCCACTTTTGCTGCAAGAGCGTAAGCAGACGTATAAATCTGGACATGCCTAATGGAGAGGAGGGTCTGGAACCAACGATCTTTTTAGCCACTCTCTTGGTTAAATTTGCTGATGGGAGTCAACTCCTAAATGGCTCCATGTTGTTGAAGTGTGGGTGAAGATGTTGGTCTGTGCCTAGCTTTGAGTGTCTATCTGTCGTTCTCCTCTAGGAGTCGAATCGAGGACCATCTCATGCAGGGTTTATGCCATTTGCACCGATTGGGACTCAGAAAAAAGTTAGAACCATAATTTCCACCACGGTATACTATATGTACAGTACCATCCTTGCAGGTTTACTCTTCTCCTCTTCCCGGGGTGTCTTCATCAGTGTGGCGCAAAGCCCTCAGGGACTCGTCAGTGCCTCTAAATTGGCCCATCCTTAGGGGGCTGCATGTGCTGGCTAGCCAGGCCATTTGCAATAATCTCCTTTTTATCGTTTAGAGGCTAATTTGGTAACATTACACCTGCCTCTGTGAGCCACCGCTTTGGCATGGTGAGGTCTGCTGTGGCTTCTTTCCCCCCTTTTTTCACTCTATTCCCCTGTTTTCTTTTTCCTCATCTGCTGGTTAGAGTTTCGTAATGAGATTAGCCTGAAGCCTTGTGTCGCGTGGGATGTGCCGAGGTCCTGGATCAATGGAATCAAACTGACAAGCTCCAATCGGCATGAGAAGCGGCTGAGGAAGACCTCGATTCACCCGCCCCCCCTCCTTCCCCGACCCTCGTACCCTCCCATCCCAGAATCCTCTCTGCGTGTGACTTGGACGACATCCACCGCTATCACGCGCAACATTGTGCGTGAGCTTTGCATACGAAATATCTTTGTCCTCCCGCTGCAATGTTTGCTCGCCAACCAGGTCTTCGCGTTTGCTCTTTATCTCGCCGTCCGGCTCGTATTTATTATCGGATCAAACTTTTCCCCGAACGTCACTTTGTGCTAAAAGGGCAGATGGTTCGAATTTGAAAAACATCTTTTAAAAAAAGTAAAAGAACTGCATTCCCGTCGTCCTATCCACCATAAACGTAGCTGCGGTGAAAGCTAACACCGCCCTTGCTGTCTCTGTTTAGCAGAAATATTGGGTTTCGTACCACAACTTTAAAGAGCCAGACATTGAATCACGTTAACTAGCGTTGCTTCGATGAGGATGCACGAGACAAACTTCCATAACAGACACTCATAATAACCCTTATACAGCCTCAGCCTTTGTTCTGCTTAATTTATTCTAACCCTAATGTCCTTGCAAGACAGACAAAGGACCGAATCCCGGACATGCAACAACAACAACAAAAGAAAAAAAAAAAGAAGCCAAAATAATACAAAGGGAATTAAAATAGAGTGTAGAGTATACTTTACTGGACAGAAAAAAAACAAGCTCAGCCCCAGTCTCAACCCAAAAGCCACAGTCCACTCTGCAAAACACATCGACGCAGATGCTGGTCGATATTTCGGCCTCCCTCTAAGCGGTATGATGTTGATTAAAAGTGTAAGGGTTGGGGTTAAAGAAAGGGTGAGGATTAGTATTATGGGCTGTGACTGGGGTTACCATAACAGCCTGGCTATAAGAACTAGTAATAACAACAGTAGTAATAATAATCACTGACTAATTGACTGAACTCTGCGTGCTTCCTAGCTCGAGTGCAGATATTTTGACAACGACCCGGCCTTTCCTTGAAGTTTATAGACTTAAATCGGGTATAATGAGGGATACTTACCCCACCCTCGTGTTTAAGGATGAGACTCTGAGGATGCTGGAAGGTAGCAGGAATATCTTTTTTGTTGTTTTTTTTGTTTGATAATCAGTTCCAAAAAGACTGCTGAGACTCTGGAACCAGAGATCTAGAGAAAAAAAAAAAAAGGCACTACAGGAAATATTATTACTGCTTTTTCTATATCAGTGTCCTTTTTGTTCGTCAGGAATGATAATATACTGATAATTTCTCTAACTGATTTTTGTGATGGCAGATTATATATGGTTAGATTTCACCTGTATGTTAACCTTTTATTAACCTGCTAAATCTCAAACACAATATCTATACAGAAAGTCTGGTTATTAATCCCATGTACACTCTTATTCGGCTATCAGGGAGTCTGATTATTAATCCCATGTACACGCTTAAGCCCTATTCGGACAGGATTAGTTTTACGTGTGGACGTGGGGGTAAAGTAATTATTACCAGAGCTTCTCGGTGATTTTAGTCCCGTCCGAATGTGCCATCTCGGTAATCATTACGGACGATGTCAGTAAAGATTACGGCGACTTTTACCTTCTGTAAAAAGGTCCGGAAAAATGACCTCAGGTAATACTAATCCTGTCCGAATAGACCCGCTGTAAATATGTACGGTAAAATTCCGTCATTTCCTGTTTAAAAGTAGTTTTTGACGCGTTTTGCAAGCATGGAGGTGCCATGACAAGGAGGTTACTGTGGTGTGTAAAGCGAGTTACCCCTCCCACTTCTGATAGTTTTACTGAGATGTCTTGTCCCGTGCGAATTGGCCAATTAATATTACAGATTGTCCTGAGGTAAAACTAATCCCGTCCGAATAGGGCTTTAATCTGCTATCAGGGAGTCTGATTATTAATCCCATGTACACTCTTATTCAGCTATCAGGGAGTCTGATTATTAATCCCATGTACACTCTTATTCTGCGATCAGGGAGTCTGATTATTAATCCCATGTACACTCTTATTCTGCGATCAGGGAGTCTGATTATTAATCCCATGTACACTCTTATTCAGCGATCAGGGAGTCTGATTATTAATCCCATGTACACTCTTATTCAGCGATCAGGGAGTCTGATTATTAATCCCATGTACACTCTTATTCAGCGATCAGGGAGTCTGATTATTAATCAATAAATCTATAATGAAATGCTGTTTTATAAATAATTAAATCCCATATTTTCTGCTCTATACTTTAGTTGTGTTTGTTAGTTTTCCCTCTCTCTCTCCCTCTCTCTCTCTGTCATTCTCCCTCCCGCTCTGCCTAGTCTCTCTCTCTCTCTCTCTCTCTCTCACACACACACACACACATGCACACACACACACACACACACACCCGTGTGCTGCTTCGAGGGCCCTCCTGTCACGCTGCAGGAAAATCCCGTTTGATGTCTGGCCCTTGTCTTTCACACTCCTGCTAAAGCTGCAGGTTTAGCGCGTCTTCCCGTGCAAAGCCCATGTCCTCGGCCTTTGTGGCTCCCTCTCTCGCGGCTCCTTCCTATTGTGTCTCGTCCTGTCACCGTGCCCACATTACACTGTGTGAAAAATAGCCCGTAGCCTTAGCCTGGGGCATCATGGGAGTTGTAGTTGGAGTGGAAATGGCTGTGCTGGTTCATGAGCTTGCAGGGATCTTCTCTGCTGCTGTTCTTTTGTCTTTCTATTTATTTCCTTTGAAAATACCTCCCTGTCCTAAAACGCGCAAATCCTCTTTTATTTATTTATTTTTATTTATTTATTTTTTTAAAGGCATGCGATTAAAATTCCTCATCTGAACGGCGGCTGAGATAAATCTATTCTTTTATAATTTGCAGGTTTATTTTGTGGTCATTCAGGATCTTTCTCTCTCCTCTGTCTTTGTCAGCCTCGCTCGCCCTTAAGCCGAGCTTCTTAAACTCGTGGCATATGCGTGCTCTGTATCTTATCTGTGTGAATATCGCAAACATTTTCACTAGGGCAAATATTTAAACAGGCCAGACAAGAAAAGAGAGGGAGGGAAGGAGGGAGGAAGGGGAGAGAACGACAGAGAGGGAGATTTAGTGGAAACGGGGGGTGGCCTCAATTTTGTGACGCTATTTTCATATTGAAGGAGCCACATGATCCCACCATAAAGAGAGTTCCTGAACCTGCTCTCTTAAACTGTAGCAGGCATATATTACCAGGCTTAGAGCTTGGCAAGCGCCTGCATTTCCCAAAATAGTTTTTTTTTTTTCACCCCCCAACAATGCCGCACGAGGACGCATTAAATAAATCTGCGCTCGGCTAATCCAGAGAGCGGCTCGAGCGTTAGAGAGATAGAGAAAAAGACGCGGGACGGACGCGTTTCAACAGATCTTCGGAAAGGAGGGGGGGAAAAAATAGAAGAAAAAATACTGTTAATGTGACAGAAAAGTGAAAAAGAGAGAGGAAAATAATCTTATACGCATATCGATGCATGTTCTCGTGTTCCCTTTTTTTACTTCGGTCCAAACCAGGGCCTGGGCCGAGGGTTGTTTAAAACACATTGGAGATAAAACGTTAATCCACTTCTCTAAATCTCCATAAATAGCAAACCGAGCTTGATCCATTTCGCTTTCGTTTTCCCGCCATTGAGGGGAAATTACAGAACGTTTTTTTTATTTTTTTATCGGGGCCATGTACGTATCACGTATCCTAATGAACGCTTGGCTCCTGGGTTTTCCTGAACAAAGCCTAATATTTTTTTCCCTCCTTCAAGCCTCAAATTACACCACCATCTATTGAATAAAGGTGGAACCACCGACTGGTGGTTCCACCTTTATTCAATAGATGGTGGTGTAATTTGCAATTGATTGGTGCTTCGTTCCGATCAAGCTTCATTCCGTATAGCGGCTTGCTAATTTAGTTTGCTACGTGACGCTTCCTTCACTTCGTTTTCTTCTCACCTGGGTGTAGTGTCTGTGTTTAGAAACAAGGGTGACGCTCAGGTGTGGGCGGAGCAGCGCAGCAGGAGGCGTGGCTTTAAAATGGAGTATACCGCGTAATACATTAAAAGGAAAGGAACAGCTTCTGTAACGTAAACGTTATCAGGACTTTCTCCTGCACTGAAACTGGGAGTCTCCTATCAAAAACCTTGTATCAGTGGTTGAAGGCTAGAGTTAACTATTTTTCCTAACCACATTACGCTGTGTGTAATAAAAATTTGTTCAATTTCCAGACAAAGCTCAAGTGTATATTAGCTGCATCTGTCTCTGAGCCTACTCCAGGCCAGCGCTAGAAAGAAAAAAAAAAAAAAAAACAAAACCAAACAAGCTCTTGAAGTGAGTGACACAAGAAGAGGTGATGCTAGCACCCACTTCAAGCCTCTGTTTGTCCAGGGCTCGGATGTCCACACACGGTTAACGATTAGCATACATCTGCCTCAGACGGCGCTGGACCGCGTTATGTACACTGCTGTCGAGTGCTCTTACAGACACCGCTGTGCAAACACCTACGTCTGGAGGAGTGGATGTTAGCTAGCCGCTAGAATCCAGTCAAAGCAACACGGCAGTAAACGGATTAGCTGGTGCTTATGTTTGGGCCAGGCTTTGTTTCGAATAATGATTAGTGAAATTATCAATAGTTAAATTGATTCAGTTCCACGAGGCGTTTTTTTTACTCACACAAAGATTAAAAAAGTCCCCCAGAGATCTCCAAGGCTGAAGAAATCATTTAAAAAAAACAAAAAAAAATCCAGATCGGTTACTGCTGCGGTTATATTATCTAGCCGTCCTTTTGTGATTTATCTCTTCCATTTAAAATAGTTTCCTCCATCTCCAATAACAAAGAACATCAACTTTTTTTTTCTTTCATCCCCCTGTGAAGTTAAAAGCTGTGAAGCTCTGCAGCTTGGAGCGGTTGGGTTGCTGTGTGCTTGGCGCTGTCAGAACAAATCGACGCTGATGCTGAACAGAGGCCGAGCAGGAGCAGGCGCGGAAGTCCCACTTTAGAGACGTGGCTGATTTCGAGATTAGCGTAAATCGCATGGCACTTAAGCTTATTACCCTGAAGGGCCAATAACACTTTGACACCTTCGTGGAACTTTTACGACACGGGCGATCGCTTGGGTTTTATTACAATTTTACTTTTTTTTTTTATTTATATTTGAACGAGAACGTTCCCATCGCAACGGTAACGGAGCCTTCGGTTTTTTTAGTACGCAGGAAGTTTCGAGTATCGTCTGTTGGAAATCAGAAAGAGCGTGAATGAAGAAGGGAGGATTAAACGAGCGTACAGAATTACGTTTAAACGAATGAAACGAATGAAGTAAAATCGCAGAGAAATTTTAGTCGCCTGAATAAATCCTGTGGTAAAAGCTGGAGCCCAGATTTCAGATTGTTCAGTAGAAACGTATCATCTCTGTTTTATGGATCTTTCTTGAGTTTTTAAAAGATTTACATTACCGAAGAAGCAAATCAGCTTTGCTTTGACCTCTCGAACATAAGCTAGCGTGACGACCGACTAGCCGAACGCCGGTAGCTAGCTCTCGTTTCGAAACGCCTGAAGCTGCCTGATGCATATGAGACATGAAATAAAATCTGCTGTAAAGTCCAGTAACTGGAAGCCTTCGTTTCGTTAATGAATGATGGCTGGAAATAAACATCCTGAAGTGTTGTGTAGAAGTGTGTTTCAACATGTTGTGGCCCTAAAATTGCGTACGTGGCATCATGTGATCACGCAACGTGCGCTGGAGTGTGGAAGACAAATAATGTGTGAAAAACCAACCCCGTGTGCACCGCACCAGAAACATAAACACGTGGAAGTACATGTTTTCCATCACGTGTTTATGTTAAATAAATAAAAGAATGAATAACGGAAGAATGTTCATTCTAATTGTGAACGGGGTTTTGAAGTCCTCGTGTTTGCGTGTTCCCTTCGTTTCATCGCTCCTCTGATGATTTTCACTTTCTAGTTTCAACACCGGTTTGAAACACAGCCGTCGCACACGCCGGCTATTTAGACAAAGATAGGAAGTGTTCATACGTCCTCGTCAGTCTGTTGACGTTACTCTAACCACGCTGTTCCTTTTCCTTCTCTTTTTCTTCTCTTTGAGTCTTTCTCTCTCTCTCTCTTTCTCTTTCTCTCTCGTCCTTCTTTTCCCACGTGACGTGAGGACGCAGGAGAGGGAGCCGAAACGGTGGCATTTAAGTAAATAATTCTTATTATTATTCATTACAGCGCCGTCTTTTTGGACTTTAATTGGCCTAAACGAAGAGACATTTCACAGCATTTAGATAAAAAAAAAAAAGAAAGCGAAGGCCTTCCTAATGAAAAGGAGAGGCCTGCCTATCGGACTTCAGAGGTTCGCTCTAAATGAAAATGTAATTGCAGGCGGAATGGTACGAGAGGAGTCGACCCAGCGCACCAGATCGGCGGGTATCTTCAGACGGCAGCGGAAAAAAAAAAGCCTAATGACGGAGCAATTTGGAACATTTACTCACCCCAAAGACTCTCATTAAGTCAATCACAGGCTTAGTCGAAGCTCGCTCTCAGCGGCCGAGCGAGCCCGAGCCGCTTATTCCAACATCAATCACGAGGGCCGTCTCTCTCTTTCTCCTTCTGTTTCTCTCTCTCTCTCTCTCTCTCTGAGATAGCAAAAAAAAAAAAAAAGCAGGGGGGAGCAAGTAATTTATTCGGGATCTTTGAGAGGATAATGGCCAATTATTTGTTTATAACACTGGTTAAATTTTCATTAGGCAGATTAATGGAATATCATGTACTGTCAACAGTGGACCGAGGGGTGGTGTGTCAGAGATAAATTTGCCTGCAGATGATGTCGCTCTGTTGGTAAATTGGTTTTCTCCCCCTCTCCTCCTCCTGTCTGTCCCTCTCTCCGTATGGTATTGTAAAAAGGAGGGACTTCGGTGAAGGCCGTGCTGACGACAGATGAGAGGAAAGGACAGATCTGGGATAATGCCCCTTTACCCGCTTTGCCTCGTTTGCTTTAAATGTAGAAATTTAGGTGACGGTAAAACTTTTGTATCGTTCCGTCAGGTCTTTAACGGTTTCATGGCTTTGTCCGAGGGAGGAAAAACAAGTAATGCAAATAGGACGTGGGAATAAAGTACGCCGTGTCCTTTTATTTTGAAGCACCTCCAATTTTCTGGTATTTATCTCCGTGGTTTCTTCCCGCCGCTTACCGTGCTTTTACTTTCATGCCTGTGTTTTGTTGTGGCTTTGTGAATTACCAAAATATTATCGAGTAAAGCAAAAGAACAGGGTGCGCGAAGGCGCCTATCGGGCGAGCCGAACCTTTTTCCGCTTTTATCGTTTTCAATTTAAACGCCGCACAAAGTGCACTGGGAGTGCAGCGGGCCCACGGAGGACCGAGCTGTTGGAGCTGTTTAAATGATTCATTTCAACAGTTTAAACTTTCAGATGGGCTCATAAATAGATTCATGGACTCATAAATAGAGCTTTTCGAGCCGTGACACGAAGGGGATGGTGTAATCTGACATTATGCAGCAGACTCCGTTTCTGCAAAAACGGCAGTCCTTAGCGAAGTAGCCACCACAAGGAGAGCGAGCGTCTGTGACCCCACGCGCTGATAGGACGATAAATAACGGTTTGAACCGAGAGTCAAAGGTCCATCAACATCCACTTGAAACATATCTGAGAATTCATATTTTCAGCACAAACCTGTGGCCTGAGGCATAACTATAAATATATATGTGTATACACACACACACATACACACACACACACAAACGCACACACTTGCACCTTTTATAGCTCAAAGAGAAGTTTTTCAAGCCTTCTAGCGTAACTTTAGGCCCAATGAATATTTGACGGTGCGGTTCTGTGTATTACAGAGTCTGAGAACGTTGATAAGGACTTTCTTATTCAGTTGCAAGCTGTTGAAAGTCCAGCTGTTTCAAATTCCTTGCTTACAAAAGTTGCAGATAAACAAGTCGCCGAATAGTAACGAGGTTACTCGCGTTTAGCAAATCAGACAAGTTTTGTTTGCACTTGATTGTGTTTGCAGGCTCAAAGACAACAAACCGGCGTCGTCTCTCTTGTGGTATGTTTCACTCTTTCAGTTCGTTGCACACTTGCACAGCAGTACGTGTGAAACGATAAAAGCCGCTTGACTTGATTATAATCGACGGTGGCTTAAGGCCCTGGGATGTAGATCAGGGTTCAAGCCCAATCACTGACAAGCTCCATTGTTGAACACTTGAGCAAGGCCCTTAACTCTCTCTGCAGGCGCTGTATCATGGCTGACCCTGCTCTCCGTCCTCAATCTCCAAATTTGGGATATTTTACTGTGTCGTAATGTATATTATGACAAAATAAGGGCTTTAATAATGCCGTTAATCAGACCGGAGAGGCTCAATGGAATTACAAGTCTCTGAAAGTCTGAGGAAACACTTTTGTCTCATTGAGCTGCCTTGAACCATTAAGGCTTTTGTGATTTCTTGATTCAGTCATGGACGTGCTGAAGCTCCGCGTATGTAACGCTGCCCTACAATGCCTGTAGATGTGGCTGCTAGGCCTGTTGGCCTTCATCCTCTCTGAGTGTAGGAAGGAGTGCAAACTGGGGAGAAACTTGAGAGAACTTGTGGTGGCCAGTTTGTGGCACAACCAGACTGTTTGAGAAGAAGATTCAGTTTGAGCCACTGAGATGTTCTCGGTCTACGACTTGACAAACCTGACTGTCCAGGATGAGATCCTTTCTACCACTGAGTCCGGATGAAGTGAAGATAAAAGATCAATGAATGAATAATTTCAGTGTAAGTGAATCTGGAGTGTCAGAACTCCTTCAGTTTAACTCCATCGTTATTGATGTTATTGCATCTAAATGTTCTTGCTATTTCATCTCGTGTGTCTTATTATTCATCCGTCGAAGGGGTTGGTTACTGAATATCCGAGTGTTACGTTTCCACAATTTAGAAATCAATAACTAAACGCCGGTGTTGATTTAACCGATCAGCTCTGTTATTCCGGTCCACAAAAGCTGCCCAGTTCCACCCAAACTAAACAATTGTTGTTGGAGAGGCGATGGGTTATCACGGGCCATGCTATCTGCAGCTGGACACAGCAGGACAAGAGGCCCGTTTAATTAGGCCTGCTGCTCTTCTCCGGTGCGAAAAAGGCTCTCGGGCCGCTTTGATTCCCCCCGTCGCTCGCCCAGCAGGAAGTGCCTGGTGATAATTGACCTAGGATTTCCTTGTTAACCAGCCACAGACTGGCAGGATTAAAGTGATAGAGATCTCAAGACGAAAGTGGCAAGCTAAGGGGATAAGGGGAGGAGTTGTCATAGTGGAAGTAGAGAAAATGGAGAGCGGGTGAGGTGGATGATGGAGGGGTGCGGTGGGGGGAACGAAGCAGCTATTTACCACTCTCAAGAAACCAGAGGAGGAAATAGCAATAACAGGTCCTGCCGTGAGTTGTAGCTCCCACTTATCTCAGCCATTTCAGCTTGGCTGATCAAAGATTGGCTTCCATCCGAATAACCTGGGTTCTAGGCTGAGTGCACGCTGCCATGCTGGAGATTTTTTTTTTTTTTTTTTTTTTTTTTTTCTTGGCAAATTATCACTTTTTCCCTCTACTTTCCACTGCCTCACTCTCTGATGCTATGTTACTGTTTGCAGAAGGCTAAAGAGATAATCTCTTTTTCATTCAGACAATTATACATGACAAAATAGATGTGCATTTGCAAATGGAGCAGTTTTGACGGCTTTGTGCAGACCGGGTCATGAGCACCAATAAAAAAAAAACATTACCATAAAAAGAGAGTGAGAGAGAGAGAGAGAGAGAGAGAGAAAGAGAGAAAGAGAGAAGCACTGTAAGCTTGACTAGTCATGGGGATTCCAGTACAAGTCGTCTATTATTTCCATACATCTCCATTCAATTTTACACACCACACACACAGGGTTTCCACAAATGTGAAGGAAAAAGAAGAATTAAAGGTGGGGTCTCCGTTGTTTGATAAATGCTTCAGAAAACTGCGTTGGGCCGCCAAACAAAAACAAAACTAACGTGTAGCCAATGAGCAGAAAGGGGTGTATAAAAACAAAAAAAGAAAGTGAAGAAAGGTTTACGATAAGGCAAGAAGTAGGACCGTGTTAATATAGGATCAGCTTTCCAGCGCTGGAGAGAACTGAAGGAGCCGGAAGTCCTGCGATGGGACGCCGAGGGACTTAAGTAAAGTTGGCCGCATATTCACAGATTCGAGTTTAATATTTTCATATTAAAGAAATCATAAAAATTATACAAAAACACATTTCCCCCAAATAAGTGTTATAACTATCAGGACATCAGTGATGTGTGAGCTGGTGACAGTACAGTGTATTACAGTGACGTTATTGACTGTTTTTTAGTATTCGCTTTCGGGTTTTGCACTTTGCAGACGGTCCCTTGGAATCTGTCTCTCAGTCGTCCGCACATAGAGACTTGTGTATTTTGTCCACCGTGAAGGAAAGATGATATTGAGGAAAATTGGGTTGTAGCTGCGTCTCTACATTACTACGATAGAAAAGAGGTGTTATTTGTGTAGTAACAGTGTTTAGCTCAGTAGTTATTGACTCAGGAAACTCCAATCTGTGAATATGTGACCAACTTTACTTAAGACGCCGAGGCGCTTTTTTCCTTCTCGATAGGTGAGTAACGTTGGTTTTGCTTTGTTACACAGAACTAATATATGCCTTTGTCCTTTACATGATTATGCTTGTGTGTCATTTTTGCTTGTTTGTTTATCTGCAATCGTATTGTTCTTCCCTTCAGCTATGATAAAGACACATTTCTTTCCATTAGTTGCCTGGGTTACGTATGTATGTATGTGTGGGCGGAGCTATCGATACAGGGGTGGGACCCGTTTGGGTTAGGGGCGTGTTTGTTTTGGTGATTTCAAATGTCAACATTGGCTTTCAAACAACAGAGACCGGACCTTTAATCAAGAAAAAAATGTCACTTTTGGAAATATTGTAGTTTTCATTAAGGCCATGTTTGTGAACTTAACCCGGTCAGCTACTGTTGTTGTCATTGTTGATCAGTTTCATATTAATGCTCTCTTTGGGGTTTGTGTCGCAGAAGCTCTGCAAAACGTAGCCGTCGATACGGTGAAGCTGTTTATGGAAGGAGTCTCCAGTGTGAGGGCTTTGCTGCAGTTAAGCTGAAGAGTTCAGTTTAAGACTTCAGGATAGAGACGTTTGGACTTTCTGGTTTCGTGATAACATGATGGAGAGATGGAAGGATGGAAGGAAGTTGTGTTTGTTTTTGTTTCAGCTGTTGACACGTTGCGGTGTTGGGTTTCCTTTGTTTGAGCCCTGGTTGCTTTGATTTATTTTCCTCTAACAGATTGTCTCTTAGTACTGAAAAAGATACGTAGTTATGTAAGAGGGAGATTAGCTGACGTTCTGATATCCTTCCCTTAGTGTTTGTTATCCTGCAGTGATATTAATAAACGTGTGTCGTGTGGGTTTAAGGGTTGATCAGAGTGTCGGACCGTTTGGTTTTTTTTAAATAGTGAAAGTTAACAACAGAAATAGCAAATGTACCATATATCTTATGTGATTGTTGTCATGGCAACGTTTCAAGGGGCCGTTATCTCATTTTGCTCTTCTCTGTCTTAATTAAAACAATTCTATGAACCGAAAGAAAATTCTTCTTTGGAAAAAAAAAACTTTCATGTGTTATTTATGCTTCTTATCGTGGCTGGAAAAACAGAAGACTTTTGGTTGTTGTTTTTTATTTATTTTTTATTTTTTCGGATGGATGGTTGGTTCGGTGGTTGGTTGCTTTTTCATCAAATGTCCCTATTTTTAAAAAAAATTCTGGCTACAATGATGTGTAGAATATTTGTTTGAGGTTTTGTTTTTCAGCTAAGAACCTTAAGGAATTTCATAAGAAATTTGTGACGTAATAAGAAACCTAAGCATGTGACCCATAAAAAAATAAAAATAAATAAATAATAAATAAATAAAGAATGATGAATAAGAGTAAAACATTACTGTCCAACACAGGAATTTGTCTCAGAGCATAAGCGCTTGACCCTAAACGCTGTCCAGCTCCGTGACCTCTGCACGGTCGGGGTCGTCTCATGAAGGCTGAAGCGGAGTGTTAGCGTTAGCTTTGTGCTACAGACCGAGCTGTGTGTCTGCTCTGTGTACAGTCGACTCCTAAAATGTCTAATTAGATCCGTCAGATCGTCAGTAATTCCTTCTGTACACAGTGTTTAGGCTGGTGGTGTACACAGAGAGCTAAAAGAGCAAACTGAATCAAAAACAAGAAAATCTCTGATCCGTTTTATTGTCTTCGTACGTTGGTCGGTTCTCGAGTGTTTTTTTTTTTAGCAGAACATTTCAGACAGTTATTGTTCTAGGAGCTTTTCATCCATGTGTGGAAACGTTAAGACTTGTGATTTCACTACATATTGCACCGTTAATAGTGTAACGTTAACCCTGTTCTCTATTCTGATTGGTCAGAAGGTGATGATGCAAGTCTATAACGGCAGCTCGAACCGTAATTCTAGCTGCAAAGGTTATACACGCATTTCTTATGATCCGGGGAGATTTTCAGGGATAAGGAGTCTCCAGGGTTTGTGCCAGAGTTTAAATTATTATTATTTAAGGAACAGTTTGTTTAGCTTGCGGTAGCTCATTGGTTATATAGAATATATATCATGACCGGAAAGTCATGAGTTTGAATCCCAGGTCCACCAAGCTGCCACTTCTGTACCCCTGGACCTCCTGGACCCCTGTTCAAGGCCCTTAACCCCCATTGCTCAGCTGTATAAAGGAGATAAATGTAAGTTGCTCTGGATAAGGGCATCTGACAAATGCCATAAATGTAAATGCCATTACTGCTACCTTTTTCACCACACTTGTGTTTACCTGCGGTTCAAATCAGGCAGAATTATGTAACGACAGACGCCACGTTTCCTCAAAGGCTCTCAGAGCTTCAAAATCAGAGCCGTATTTAAAACCGTGTTTATCCGTCAACATGGTTTTAAAGTCAGAATACAGGAATAAAAAGAAGAAGAAAAAAGCCTTTAAGCACAATATCCCACTTTGACAGAAAGTTCACCTGAGCGCTCAGGGGCTGTTATCAAGGCCCACGTCTGCGGGTCCTGAATCTAAACCCTGCTGTAAGACTTCAATATGTGAGTATTAACACGCTTCAGGGTGCTTGACTTCTGCTTCCAGAATTGCTTCCAAGCAGCGAGGGTGGAGGAGCAAGACCGCGGGTTAGAGATTTGCCGTTCTCTCGGACCAAAGTAAATACGATAGGCAGGGCGAGGCAATCATATAAATGCACATATGTTCCTCTATCGGAAAACACAGGAGTCTAGATTAAGATTTTGTCATGAGTGAAATCATGGCTGGTTAATTGAATCGTGCTGCAGATAAAGTCCTCGAGTCGAGCGCGCTCTCCCAGTGGCTTAGCTCCGATTATCAAGTTCAACGCAGTTGCACACGACCTCTCGTTCTCCCTTCCCAGAGATCTGAGTCCTACAAGCCCAGGAGGAGAAAGAGAGAGCAGAGGATGAATCGTGCTGTTTGTCTGTTTGTTCGTTCAGATGGTTTAGAGCATCAGCAGTGTTAATCACTCACACAGGAGATGTCCTGTACTGTATGACCACACGGTTCAGATCTCCTCATGCTGCCATCTACTTGCTTTCTGAGCTCAGGTTAAGGTCTCTGTGGAGTTTTACACCTTCTTCCACTGGGTGATGGTTTCCTCAGGGTTCTGTATGTTCCTCATACCCACGTCTGCCAGGTTCCTGCAGAAACGAGGCTCGAGATGTTCATATGAGCTTCTGATTCATTGTCACTACAATTTCTCACTGATGATGTTCCTTTTATATACAGAATATAGATCGTTTTTGCATCTCATGTGTCGGAAGGTGTTTAATAATGACACCGTTGCTTTGGTGAAAACGTCTCCATGGAACATTTATGGAAGGAGTCTCCAGTCTCCAGTGCTCGTGATGATGGTCTATTTTTAATGAATGTTATTGGATGCTAGATCTGGAACTCTGATTTCATTCTTTCGTTCTCTGTTTTGTTTCTTTCTTTCTTTCTTTCTGATCATTAATCTCTAGGTGAAATTTTATTATTTATTATACTTAAATTTTCTTTATTAATTCTAAAGAAAGTTCTTCCATAGACAAATGTCTGTAGGCCTGTAGATCATTTGATGATAATTACAACTACAAATCAAGAATGTAGTTTAAGTCTTTCTGTCTGGGGTCTTCTGGGGAAAACTCTCTCTGTCGTACAGTTTCCGCGTAAGAACGTGGAGACGGAGCCGTTTCTTCTGACTTGTATTTGATCGCCACATAAAACCGTTTTATGAGCAATAAAAATCCAATTAGTCGTGTTTTCTTCAGTGTTACTCGACACACGTAGATAAGATCAGAGGAAACACTGGGATAGAGGACGAGGGAGGGCGAGCCCTGCCCTGCTGGCCCGACTGGCTTTAAGACCAGAGTCTCAGGAGGAGAGGGAAGAGGTCATGGCCTGTGACGACCGGTGCTCTACAGCCGATAGATTAACGCAACACGCCGGCTGATGATGAGCCGAGAAATCAGAACCACCTGCGTGCTCAGAGCCAACCTGAGGCAGAGGGCAGAGGTGCTTATTTATTTTTGCTAAATTAATGGAGCCTAATTAATTCCATTGCGTCATTACGAAGGTGGAGCACAGACGGCACAGGAATGTTGCCAATCAATCTCTGAAGAATGCAGAAGATGCCTGAGCGAGGCGGTTGATAAAGATCTGTAGCGCTAACCAAGAGCAGACCTGCAAACTCCTGCAAAGAAGTTGAAGTTCTACCAAAGTCCTTACTGAGCATGATGCACCAGTTAGAGGTGATGTGAGTATGCCTCGGGGTTACTGGAAACGATTCCCAGGGCCAAAAGTTGACAGGGGTACAACCGGGTCCTGGGGGGCCAAAATTTTTACAGGGGAAAAAATTAAATTTGTAGGCCACGGTAACCGAGAGCAGACGTACCAGGACACATTCGCTAAAATCAGGTTGCAGTTGAAGAGATCACATGCAATTTATTTTTTTTGTTTTGTTAAATACCCCTCCAAAAAAAAAAAAAGCTGTGGAAGTGTGATATTTTGCAACAGCTACTGTATAAATTTGGTCTCTGGTCGTGAAAGGCTAGCTCGGTATCTACGTTAGCATAAACTAGCTCGTTTGCTAGAACCCAGGCGAGTGTCGAGAGAACAGCTGGACGAGGAAAGGCTTGAGCTCCAGGCTTCGCCGGTGATTTAGATGACAGTTAAAGGAGGCAAAAAAGGCAAACGTGTTCATTATAGTTTTCTCCACTTCCCTATAGCTCCCTGAGGAGCAGTCCATGAAAGGCAGGAGAGAAACCAGAGGCCGTGGTTCCTCTTCTTCAAAACATATTAGCAGAGGCGCGACGATGAGAGGACGACTAAGTCTTCTTTCCTTTCCTCCATGTCCTCGACCCTTCGTCAGGAGGTCGCGCTTCTTTTCCTTTCTTTTTTTTTCTTCCTGTCTCATCTCAAACATTTATATTCTTCAGTTCTCCCTAAGCACAACTTTTTTATTTTCCCTCTGTCTTGCTAAAAAATGGCAGTGGAGGCTTGCTCGGTTGTAAAAGGAGCGATTACGGAGCCTCCGTTCTGAGCCTAATTGGATCAAGCTGACTCGCAGAGCGCCGAACAAGATGTCGCTTGTCTCACTGTTGAGAGAAGAAACAATTGAAGTTGTTTCGTAATTAAGTTGCGATGCAACTCAAAACTGAACAAAACGCTGCAGGCTGTCATTAGCAGAGAATTACTAATTATTATTCGTGTGAATGTATGACACGAGGAAGTAAGTACACTTTTATACATGACTGTTTTTAAAAATTAATTGTTAATTATGTACTTAAATTTTGTAAAAAAAAAAAAAATAATAATAATAAATAAAATAAATAAATAAATAAAATAAACAAATACATTTATTTATTTATTTATTTATTTGTACAAAATGTAAGTACATAATTAACAATTAATTTTTAAAAACAGTCTTTATATATATATATATATATATATATATATATATATATATATATATATATATATACAAGTAGACTTATTTTGTATTATAAATAAAACATTTAAATCACATTTTTCATGAAGTATTTTTGTTTTTTAATTTAATTCTTTTTTCTCTTTTAAATAAACATAATCTTTTTTTTCTGGATGGTCACATGCTATATTTGTCTCTTTAAGAAATATTCACAGTAAAATACACAGATATTTTAATCGAACTCATTTTCATCTAACTTTTTCATCGTACTGTTTATTATAACTGAACAATATAAAGCGTAATTTAGTGGCCTACTGTTGCTGAGCTACTCTCTCAGGCCAGCTAACATTAAAATCCGTTAAATAAAATCTGTTATTGCTGAAAATGTTATTGTTTGCTTTGCTGGGGAACGATATTTTCCCCCCGTACGTGTGGTGCGATAATGTGAGTGATGTATCACCATATCATCGTTAATCAGATCTTGTATCAAGATACACAGATCCCAAGCACCTTAAATGCTAGCGCGATTTGTCTGGCTCTGCGATAACGCACCGCCAACGCACCTGTAATCCGCTCTCGAGTAACACGTGACCCGTCAATCTGAGCTCGCACGTCATTAACCTGTCACCGAGGACCCTCAGAAGGCAACGTTTTACCGCCCCGTCCCGCTCGGTACCCGAGATAACAACCTCCTCCCTTAATATGCGAGGGCCGGCGTTAGCACGCTAGCCCGATGAAGCGAAATCATTTATCAAAAGCTTATTTTAAAGCTCCATGAATGTCAGCTTGTGTTGCTGCACTTAATTGAAATGTAGTCAGCCAACACCTGAAATATATCGTTCTCCAGCTGGCTGCGAGCGGCATGTTTTATAGCGATGCTCACAGCACCTGTTTAATATTAGCGAGCGCCCCCTTACAATATTTTTTACATTCCTTACGTCGCACTGGCTTTGATTTATTCCCGGGGAGGTCAAGCAGAGATAAAAATGCTTTATTCACGCTCATTTAAACGTTGTGTTGCTGATATTTAGATCGCAGGCCTCAGCTCAGGCCAGGCAGCAATTCCCTTCTTTTTTTTTTTTTTCCTTTTTATATTTTTTTTATTATTCTAAAAATCTGTAAAAGAAGAAAAGGTGTGAAGACGTCGTTCCTGTAGCGGTTTGCGGAAGCTCGCAAGAGGACGGGCATCTGTGAGCGATTCGGGTTGGAGGAGGGAGGAAAGAATGACAGCGAAGTTCAAAACGGTACGGCTAGCAGGCCGCAGCTGCGCCGGGTGAATCGTTAGCATGGCTTGCTAGTCACTTTACCTCAGGTTTAATATTAGTTTTTTAGTCTACTCTGACAAAGAAAAGAAGAGAGAGAAAATGAGCAATTTTGTGGGGTTTATTTACATTAACCTTGACTCTATGTAGCAGCAGTGTGTGTGTGTGTGTGTGTGTGTGTGTGTGTGTGTGTGAGAGAAAAGCTGTCACTAGCAAGCAACCTGCTTGCATAAACTTTGTTGTCTGTTGTTTTTTTTTCTTCATTATCCGCCCTTCCCCCCTCAGTCAACCTCAGCATAACCCCGGGCTCCTGAACTCGCTTGTACATTTTAGTCCCCGATAATAAACCAACATCTGCAGAACTTACAAGTGCTTTACCCCGAGTTAATTGAGTAAATTGAAGCAAGCTGCGGCGCAGTAGTGATCTATGAGTCCCGGTCCGGGGCCCAGAAGGGAGACAACAGATTTACTGCGAAGACAGTGGGCGGCCTTTTGTTCAGGCGCTGGTTCATGGGAAGTTTGAGGTCAGGCTGGATTAAAATATCTCCACGAACAAATGGAGTAATTTGAGTATCATACACTGAGAGCTGTGCCAGTTTCCACCAGCCATCAAGGTGTGATTTATTTCATTTTAAGCTTTTTTTTGTTTTTTGCCCATCCCCCAGCCCCTGTTTCTCTTTTCTGTATTTCTGTTATTCAGGATTTATAGGTAAGGTCCTATTAACAGGTCCTTTAGTTATGCTCGACGTGTGTGTGTGTGTGTGTGTGTGTGTGTGTGTGAGTGAGAGAGAGAGAGAGAGAGAGAGAGAGAGAGAGAGATCCATAGCAGGGATAAATAAATAGCAGCGGGGGATCGACTCTACAAGGGGAAGCACTCGAGTGATTTCCTCCTGTGCTCCTGCCCTCAGGGGTCGTCGGCGCTAACGTGGTATTCATCTCAAACTACAGGGAAAAGCAGGAGAGGGGGAAAGAGCCAGCGTGTGTTTGTGTGTCGCGGGATTCCTGTCCTCGCCGACGTGGCCAGCCGGTCCACTTGTGCAGTGATTGCGTTAAATTGAGCATGCAGGCCCGCTGCTCAGAGGAGCTATAAAACACCAGAATGTCGAGGCGAGCCACAGCGACTGAGCGAGAAACTCATTCTTCTCTGTACACGGTCAAGCGCTCCCACGAAATAGTACTTTATTTTTTTTTAGCATTTAAAAAAAAACGTGCGTTTAACCCACGAGTTCCTTCGGCTGCTTTTAGCATACGGTTAGCAAATACACGAAACGTGATAAGCTGCTAGCATGGATGCTAGTTAAAGTGCATTCAAATGAAGAATGTAAAGAATTATTTTGAATAAGTTTACTTTCTGCATATAACTTGGAACAGAGTCATACCCTCAAAGGAAAGATTAGAGAAGGAGAATTTTCTAGTAGGTGCATCGTGGTCACAATTGTTATTGTTCATGCGATTTTAATGTTAATTAGGATTTTTTATTAAATACTTCTTAGGGTTATGTAACTGGACATAAAATGTACATTTTAATTTATAATATTTATTGGAGGATTGATGGAAAAGAGACAGAAATACTAAGGTTTTAAAGTGTTTTGTTTTTTATTTTAAGGGAAAAGTACAGCTCTTGTGGCCTTTCTTCATGCTGTTGATATTTTACTCATTACCCCCGTGTTCAGGACCTAGATCCTGCACTCATCCTTTAAACCGGATGCTCCAGCAGTTCCACAAGCTCTCCGTTTCTCTTCTCCATGTTTTAGTTGTCAGAATGTCCATGTTTTTTTTTTTTTTTAATCCATCAGTTCGCTCTTTCTGCATCATCAAGCGTCAAATCATGTCTAAGATTTATACCTTCATTTCCATTCTTTGGCAAAACATTTAGTCGTTTATAGCCTCGGGAGTGTTTTATACGCTATGTAAATTTTCTGGAGTATTTCACGAACAGCTTCACTCAACAGTTTTCCTGGAAACTCTCGATCACACTCTGGAGCGTCTATAAAAAGTGCTCACTTTGTGTTAAAAGAAAAAATATCAGGACATAAATCTCCGGCAGAATTATCTAATATGAGACAACACATCATGTTTATGTATCTCGCCAGTGCGCGAGAGCTAAATTCAGGCCACATGCTGTAGATACTTTTGCACCGTGGCGAAGGTTGGTCAGAAGTAAAATAGCATCGTGGTACGATCTAGTCACGTTAAACGTTGGATCTCGGTGTTGTTCATGTATGAAAACTGTACGTCATCCCAGCTTCGTTAACATACATTTAAGAGAAGAGAAAAAAAAAAGCAGCCTACACCGCTGTTGGACGTGACGTCTCTGCTCTACACACCAGCTCCTAAGCGCTCTAATAAGGTTTTATGAAACATATGCTATCCTTGCAGAAGATCATTTAGCTGCTATGTTCATCATTTGGCGCGCTTCCCAGCCCGGCTTTATTAGTCATCTCCTTCGGCACGCGCGATCTGTAGAAGCAGGCACGGCTCCTGCGGCGTTAGCGCCATGCTAATAAACACCGTAGGAGACGATGGCTTAGATAATTAACTCGGTCTGATCAGTGGCTTATCAGACCTCCTGTGCGCTCTTCTCTTTAGATTTATTCGCTTGACATTCACGTTGCGTTCCAGTGCCAGGGGATGGAGGCTTCAAGCTAAATAATCAACCTATATGTGGAATATTATTACTCGATGATCCTGATATTGAACAGGAAATAAAAGAATTTTTTTTCTCACTACAGCCACGGGACCCGATCCCTCAAGCACCATTGGTATTTATTCTGGGAGAAATGTGTGTTTAAAGTGGAACTATTACGTTTGTACCAGAGAGCTATTTGATCCTGAACATTTCTAGTTCTTACATGAAACTTTGTGGTGAAAATAAAACTCTGATGTTAATCAGTTAAATAACGATTCAATGTCGATATCGTCTCTAGGAAATGATGAATAATCATGAACTTTTAGGTGAAAATCGAATCATTTCCTAATGTTACAGCTAACATTTCAAATTTATTCCTTTATTTAACTTGTATGTTTAAGAAGTCAGTTATTTTCTGCTAACAGCTTGTCCAAGAACATCTTGTGCCTTTTATTCCTGTCGATTTGACCAATAATTAGAAATATTTTGTTCTTTTGCTTAAAGATCATCTGATGCTTTATCAAACAAACAACCAAAAAAAAATGCCACTTAGGCCATCCTTAA
This sequence comes from Tachysurus vachellii, assembly GCF_030014155.1. Taxonomy (NCBI): domain Eukaryota; kingdom Metazoa; phylum Chordata; class Actinopteri; order Siluriformes; family Bagridae; genus Tachysurus; species Tachysurus vachellii. The sequence goes on from NC_083465.1 coordinate 2,952,661, forward strand.
AAATATTCTTGTTTGACGTAACCCGACCGACCCTGTCAATTTAGGACAGACTCAATTTTTTTTTTTACTCTTCAAACAAATAAAATAATATTAATTATATTTTAGTAAGTATTGTAAATATATAAATTTCCCAGGCCTACATACAAACGAATGCTACGTTCTTTCTTTTAAATAAAAACCCGTGACGTCATCTATGTTTACACTATCGGTTAACGGATGTCACACTACGGCCTGTGCGTTCGCTCGTACTCTCATTCACTGTCAGAGTCAACGGTTCGCGCTTGGTAACGATGGCTGCGGCTGCAATAAACAAAATGTTCGCGGTCACCGTTCAAACAAATTTGTTTGTGGTCTGTATAGCCTGCGTCAAAATGAGGTTTGCAATGATGCGCCCGAAGGCACGGGTTGAAGACCCAGTCAGTGACATCACGATATGCTAATTTGTTTAAATTCATACCTACGTAATCACCGTCACCAAAATTGTACTTTTTTTTTTTTTTACATTGAAAAATATAGACCTACCTACTAACCATTTTTTTTTTTTTTTTTTTTTTACTGTTACTGCAAACCAAAATATTTTTAAGGATGGCCTTGTCTTGTCACGGAGAAACTACAAATACTACAAAAGCTTAAGCTCTTTTTTCACCTTGTATATGTGTACAACTACACAATGCAGTAATTACAGGTCATTAATGGTACGTACTTCACATAGTAACAGCCAGGGTTTGACATAGACCTGAAGGGTTAAAAAAAAAAAAAATTATACAGTATAAATAATATTCAAAAGTCCAGTTGAGTTCTTTACAGATGTGCCTAGTAAGTACTGTATATAACAATAGTGTAATCCTTAAAATTTGACATCTTTACACACGTCCGTTGCAGACTTTCATAGTAAAATCTTACCTTATTTTCATTTAAATGATGATTGATAGCATTTGCACTAATTTGGCTTCATATTTATTTGCAGGATTAACTGCTACAAAAAAAAACTAGAACGCACTCTTGGTTTCACCTTCAATAGAAGAATGGTATAATTATTTGAGATATTGTTCTTATAGAGAGAACAGAGATCATTAGCCGTCACCCATAAAGCACAAAGCTGAAATTTGGGATAAAGTTATTGCTGCACTGTAGAAATTGTGTAATTTCCCTTAGGGCTCGCACATAATCTAAACGGGTCGAACAACAGCGTATCTATCGTATACGTTCATTTGTTTATCTTTGTTTCAAGGCTTTGACAGTATGTATATAGTTTTAGTATGATGTTTGTTCTAAACTACTTCTAGACATTTAACGAAGTCAACTGTTAGCCTGCTGCAGAGTTACACTAAACTCAGCACTGAACTCTTGGAAAACTGAACATTTTTCACCGTTAGAGTTGAAACGCAGAGGGCACAGTGGCTTAGTGGTTAGCAGGTTCGATTCCTGCCTCCGCCTTGTGTGTGTGGAGTTTGCATGTTCTCCCCGTGCCTCGGGGGTTTCCTCCGGGTACTCCGGTTTCCTCCCCCGGTCCAAAGACATGCATGGTAGGTTGATTGGCATCTCTGGAAAAATTGTCCGTAGTGTGTGAGTGTGTGAGTGAATGAGAGTGTGTGTGTGCCCTGCGATGGGTTGGCACTCCGTCCAGGGTGTATCCTGCCTTGATGCCCGATGACGCCTGAGATAGGCACAGGCTCCCCGTGACCCGAGGTAGTTCGGATAAGCGGTAGAAGATGAGTGAGTGAGTGAGTGAGTTAAAGTGCAGAGGATTGAAATGTTCATGTATTAAAGAACGTCACATTTTTTTATACAGTTTCTTATCCGCTTGGGAAAATGATTTCCCACTTTTGTATAAATGATTACTCAGACAGGAGAAAGAGCAAGCGCTGATCCTGGAGACTCCTTCTATACATGGTAAATAAACGTCTTCGCTCCGTTCGCTTTAAATACTGGAGTTTTTTTAGTCCACCATTTCGAATGAACAACGATTTGCATATGAGATCGAATGTGTTTTATAAAGCTGTGTTGGGAATTACTGCTGTTTGTAGCGTACTTGTAGTCACCGTGTCTTTATTAATTGCAGTAGCAGGGAGCCAGTGTAGAGTAAAAATAATACAACCGGATCCTGAGCTGAAGTCCTAAAGGTGCTCAGGATGACATCAGCATTTTTGGTTGCTTAAGTAGTTCTGTACATAAGGCATTGTGGCCATGCTTGAAATTGTACTTTCTAAAAGATGAGTCATTTTTTGCATGTAGTTCTCCATGAACCGTGACTAATCACCGGTCTGTAAAGAACCGTACGTCATGTAGGGTGAAGCCGAGGCCGAGATCTGCTGCTACTTTACAAATCCACTTTTTCTTTCTGAAATCGTGGCGGAGAGAGAGAGGGAGGGGAGGACCAGCAGGCCGAGCTCGTTTTCCGCTTGATGGGTTAGCTGCGGAGAATGTGCCTCGACGAGGTAAATGATTAAGGGGGCTAGGGAGGGAGTGCAAGAGAAAAACCTTTGCTGCTCTGCCATTATGTACTTCAAAGGTCCGTTCGAGCAGGTTAAATGAAAAGCAAATGTGTTGCCCTGCCGCGCGAATACCTCGAATGTTTTAGCAGGTGCAAGCAATGAGGGAGGTGGGCAGTGACGGAGATATGGCTGCACCTTGCTTTAGAGAGAGAGAGAGAGAGAGAGAGAGAGAGAGAGAGAGAGAGAGAGGGAGAGCTCATCAGTGTGGGAGGCAAAACTCCAGCCTGCTCCAGAGAGGGTACAGGGAGGTCAGGTGAGCGAAGGTCATGCAGGCCAGGAAGTATTAAAAGTTGCACAGGTATTTTTATTGCACATTTGGGCAATAAAACAGTGGCTGACATTGAAGTGTTTGAGAAATAAAAATAAATAAATAAATAAATAAAAAGTCAAGCTTAAACCTTCATAATATTACGACGCACCTAAACACCTTTATAGGAAAATAATCAACACCGAGGCAGCTTGTATTTAATGTACTTTATTAATAAGTGCATTTTTATCCATTTGTTGTTCTATTTAATGCTGTGGAAGTAAACAGAGCTGTGCTTCGATACTTTAGAAATATTTTGCACTGATATACTGAATAGGATATGGGGATTTGGCTCTCCAAGGTAATTCCTTACGTATAAAAGTAATATCTAGCCCGTTTGGTGAATACGTACCCTCTTGGTTATTTTTTGTGCCAACGGAATCGATCATTAACCATCAATGAATAATGAAGTGATCATTAATGAATCTGCGTCAGTTCGTACCGTGAGGTTATACCACGTTAGCGCCGACGACCCCTGAGGACGGGAGCACAGGAGGAAATCACTTAAGAAACTTCTCTTGGAAATATGCAGCAGAAATGAATAACCATGCAGAAGTTTTAGTGTTTTGATGGAAGATTTTGGGAGTTCTGCACTGTTTCTCTGTGGTTTTATCACAAGTTGCCAATAGTTGGCACTGTTTCCTAGATCAGGCATCAACCCGCTCATACACTGGAGCACATGCCAGCACCGAGTGAGGCCTCGAGTTCTATAAATACTGTAGGATGTGAGATCTTTTTAAAGTCAGTTCATTTGCACACAAGTGAATCATATGAACCGTATCCCGTAACCGTAACCGTGTATGTATGCAGTTTCTTACCTACAATCGTTACCCGGAAATTTCTTTTTTTGTTCATTTTTTTTTTTCCCCTTGTGAAAAAATTGCGTGTGTTTCACTACACGAGTAAAATGTGATCCTGCATTTTTTTTACTTATCATCACGTGTTTACACAGGATGCGGTTTCTGTTGTTCACGTGATCAGTACAACCGAATCATTGACCGAAATGGAAACGAAATAAAAAAATAAAATAAAAAAAAGTGTAAAAAATTCAAGTGTAAAAATAAAGTCTAAAAAAAGACATGAAATGTAAGAGAATAAACAGAGCAGAATATAATAAGCAAATATAAATGGTGCAAATAATAATAATAATAATAATAATAATAATAATAATAATTATAATAATAATAAGCAATCATTTAATTGAATTGGAAATGAAACAATAAAATAAAAATGAATATTAACTCAAATAAAACACAGTGAAAATTATACGAGGAAACAGTTGATTTTTATTCAGGCGGCTTTCACACACATTTTGTGTGTGTGTGTGTGTGTGTGAGGGGGGGTTTAAAGACAAGTTTTTGGGGGAGGAGGAAGAGGGTAAATGCACAATTATAAGAACTGAAATGTGTAATACAATCTTGTGCAAAATAACTGAATGGTGTGTGATATGTAGGAAAGGTGAAGTGTGTAAAAAGCCCTGGATGAGTTTCACGTCTGTATTGACCGGTGGAGCTGCTGTGCCTTTTCTCTCAGGGTTATCAGTGTGTGTGTGTGTGCTGTGAATGAGCGTCATGCTGGATCTGATGGCGAGTGGATTAACCCGTCGCTGCCTGATTTTCATACCCATTACCGCAGACCTGACCTTTGCCCTCGAACACTTCACCTTCTGTGTGATTGAGATTAAACTTCCAGCACGGAGCGGTTTGTTCCTGGCGTTCTCTCAGCATTTCGGCACATCCCCGGTTTTGCTGTTGTTGACGTTTAAGTCTGGCTGCCATTTGCATATCCGTATTAGAGGTTGCCAGGTGCTGTTAAATCCCCTTGACATTTTCTCCAGACATCCTGCACTCCCTGCTCGCTGACATTCTCTCAGAGCGTGTTGTGGATTTAACGTACCTTTTTGGTATTTGGAAATCACAGAGGTTTCCTGAAGACTTCGGCCAGCGCTAAAACCCAAAGGATGCCTTTTTTATAAGTCACTCGTGCTGCTTGTAGTTAGGAGCATCCGTTACTGTAGATGCTTGTGGGTGGAGCCTGTCCAGATTTGTTTTATCATTTAACATTCAAGACTATATACTATTCAAAATGTACAATACATCTAATTATCAACACCGCATTTGATTGACATGCTCCATGCTAGGCTTGTCGCTATCTTTTTAGCAAAATAGCAAAAAATGGCTGACCGTTCTAGCTACATTAATTCACCCAAGCTAGCGTGACAACGTTCCAAGCTTGCTGGAGCTGTAGAGTAAACAGAATAGGAAATGACCTCAAAAGCATGGAATCCTACACCTCTAGCAGAATATACAAGACTGTGTATCATTTACAAAACTGTGGTATAAAAAAAAAAAAGTGTTGTCCACTGGAATATTGTCGGCCATCTTGAAAAATTGTCTTTCAGCACCATTCCTGGTAGCCCAACCCTTTATCTGCTACATAACTAAAATCGTGAGTGCTGTGTGTCCATCATTCTACACTTTTTTTTTTTTTTGTGTCAGGATGTCAGGATTTTTGAAGTGCACTACTTTGTTGATTTGGGACGTTTTTCATGGACACTCCACATGAAAGCTAAGTATAAAGGGTTAAACTGCACAACGTCATCCTTTAATTCGTTAAAAGTATGTAAACGACGACTCTCTTCTGGGACGTCCCACTGCATTATTTTTATTTTCTAATAACGGAACACTTTTATTCCTTACTTAACTAAACGTTTCGCTCTTTATTTATTCATGGACTGAAAGACAGAAGACTACTTAACGGCTCGTCGGACGGTCGCGACACATTAGAGGAGATACCGATAGCACGTCATTTTTTCTGACATTTATTCGATCCGCAATCGTTCCGACCTTAATTGCGGCTGATGGGTGTCGGTTATCCTTCGAAAAATATCTCGGTAAATATAAATATATATGAACGCCTTGAGCGATGGTTTCAGGCGTCATTATGTGTAAGGCGATATCTACATATCAGCTGCGCCTAATGTCATGGTTTTGTTCTTGACGAGACGTTTTGTGTTTCTGTAATTACCAAGCGGTTGGGAATGTTCCACATTGTTGAGGGCGGGGGAGGGAAAAAGAAAAAGAAAAAGCATGGTGTTTTAAGCCCACCTCCATTCGATCTCTATTGTGTACAGATCGCTTAAGTCGGCCCGCCCCTCTCCTGACAGCACGTTCGGGTCTATTTCGAGGAGGATCGATTGTTTTCCTGAGAAAACTCTGCAGCGTCTGGGTGTAATGTAGGAAATATTATGCAAAGGGGCCAGGAACGTGAACGAGGAGGGTTTTATTTTCTCATTTGAAGAGTCAGGGAGGTTTGTGACGCAGGAGAAAGTGGAGAATCTTAGCTTTCTGGACTTATCTGGTGAGCGCAGCGCGGGGCACGTTTCTTCCCTCCCTCTTCCCTTCATTTCTGCTCTATCTCTGGCAGCGAACTTATCACAATAACGTCGAGTAAGATCATTTTTTGGCTCGCGCCTGACAAACCTGATATAAATTTCCCATCTGACTCTGACAGAAGTTTTTCATTTTGCCAAGAGGGCAGAAAGTTAAGAGAGAGGGCGAGATATCCACGTTGCGTGAGCACAAGCTAAAATGCGAGGATTTTTCAGGATGGCTGAATCGGGTTTTAAAACCTTCACCTAAGTAGGATCTTCCAGAAATTAAATTCTTCTTAAATGAATGAAAACTTGGAGAGGATTTTATTTGTGGTTATTCCGCGAGAGAAAATTGTCGCCTTACCAAGCCATGTGTGTCTTACTTATTTATGCTCAAAGTTCTGATCATAAGCCGTTCTGCGCCAAGTTTAGGTCAAAGGTCTCTAAACAGTTGAACCGATGTGTGTGTGTGTGTGTGTGTGTGTGTGTGTGTGTGTGTGTGTGTGTGGTGAAGGCCATCTCCAGCCACATCCAGCTTGGCACGAACAGCACAACGGGGCAATCTAGCACCCTCATTACATACCTGCCACTCTAATTACAAGCTGCTCAAGAGATGTTATTCTACACCCGCCGGTGACAATGACAGCGCCTCCGTCTCCCCGCTCCTCTCCACCTTTGTGTAACAGGGCGCCGAGTGCAACACAACACCCCTGAAAATAAATGAAGCTTCCACGGCAAGGCGGTCTGCTGCAGGAAGAAAAAACAGCCTCTTCGTCCTCCTCTGAATGGGGAAAACAAACAAAACAGCCGCACCAGCAGGGCGTGGCATGGCGTGGCGTCGTCGTCAAACGGACGGACCATGCCTTCACCTATTTTACCAGCTTTATGTTAATGAATAAATCTCCTTAATGCCCTCGAAACATCATTCAATAAGCACTTATTAAAGGAAACGCTCCATGATACATGACTGGGCTTTATGTTTCTGAATAACTCTTAGTCTTCACATTCAAGTTAATGACTAATAAACAATTAATCAGTTAATCAGGTTTAAGGGCTTGGGGCCTGGGCTTTAGCGGTCATAGCTTAGCTTATGACTAATAATAAATAAACAAATGCCATCTTGTATTTTCAAAAGCACAAAATCTTTTGAAAAGATGTCAGTGACGAACGTTTAGAAGACGTCTAGATTTTTAGCCAGAGATTTTTTTTCTTCTCAATCTTAACATCAACCCAGAAATGTGTTTCATCCGGACATAACGGCTTCTCATATGTTTATTCCAAATATAACCACAGCAAATGACCAGTGCTAATTTTTAAATGAAAGTAGAGTTTTTAAGTCTTTCCCTCTATCTGAATGTTCTGTCCTGAGGACTTTCCTGTTGGTTGAAAACCTATGGAGCAGACACTTGAGACTCCTTCTGTAAATGATAAATACATAAAAACTTACATCTTCCCTGATTTTGCTTTTTTATTATGTAGTATTCACGGTTAGTATAGAAATGGTAAGGCTTTTGGACAATGTATGACTATACTGTAGTTATTTAGGACCTGTCCGGACCTGTAATATCGGTATAATATCAGTAGAATGAGTTGTTGAATAAATAAGCGGATGTTGTTTATGGGGTTATATTCTGACGTATATTACACAAGGGATAAGCTGAGTTAGTTTGCAGCTAATACGTTCGTATTGCATAACAAGCGCGGCGTTCGATCGTGTGTAGGTACGAATAAAGTCCTCCTCGGTCCATTGTCAGGCTGAAAGAGAAACCGCTCCCTTTTCCTAAACATGGAGTAAAAATGTATAAACCCCCCCAATTTTTTTTTTTTGTCCCCCTCCTCATCCAGAGTCCACATTAGGCAGCATGGATGGCTCTTAAAAGGCTTACGACGGCCGTTTAGCATCAGTAGCGCCAGCTTACCATGGCCGTGTCAAGATAACATGCAAGCATCCGCTGGGTTTTCATTGGCTGTCAGATGTGATTTTACAGTGGCTGAGAGGAAGAGCAGCGCAGTGCTAAAAGATGCACTCACAAAGCCAAGACAAGGACAGGGGATTTAAAAATAGCAGTAAAAAGAGAGGGATTGTGTGTGTGTGTGTGTGTGGGTGGGTGTGGGGAGCCTCTAGATGATTATACTCGAGATGAAATTGGATACAGGCTAATGTTGATGAATCGGTGGTACATTTTGAACCGGACCGAATGCTTGTAATAGCGCTGCGTTAAAGACTCGCACGTCCCTTATTACTACTTGACTGAAAGGAAGGGACGGATATTGGCACCTGCACGCTGCTGATAGGCAGCCTAAATCCCCGCTGTGTCCCAGCCAGGGTCCAAACCAGCAGCCCTTGGCCTCTGCACACTACTGAGCTTCACTTTATCACATCAGACACCTCGCTAGATCACCGAGAGCTGATTATACCCTCACACCCTGCTACACAATACAGTACTGTGAAGGACCGCAGGGAGCAAGCCATTAACGTCTGGGAGGAAACGGACACCCACAATGCACCGCTGTTTTTACAGCGCTCTAATCGCAAGACGCTAGGTGACGATTGTCGAGGCGACACGCGATGGTTTTCAAACCTTAGAAAATCATCCAGGCAGGAAATGAAACCATAAAACAGTGTAAGCATGTTATAAGACGTTCAAGTGTCTGGGTGAAGCGTGGTTACAAGCCACAAGCTTTTGGAGACAGCTTGAATCTTCAACAGCTAGAATACACATGTCGTTTTGAGTCACTGTTAAATCTGCCATGTTTGCCAAAATTGGAAGAAATATCAGAATCTTTCAGCCCTCACATGATATCTGTCTAGGGAGCTGTTCACAGTTGAGCAAGTTTTTATTTATTTTAGATTATTTTAGATCCTTTTTTTTTTTTAGCCTGTTTTTTCTTCAAATCCGTTTGATTGTGTGAAAACAGAAGGTAGATAAAACGTCTGCCGTAGACTTTTTTGGCGAGTAATGGACGTATCTGTTGACCGTGTGGATATCTGGCTAATGCTAGTACACTAATTGGAGAGGGGGGAACGTAAGCCGAGACAACAGGGTGTCATCGAAGTGCCACGTGAGCGCACACCTGGTAGTGTGAACCAGAATACGGTAGTAATGAGTGTTAAAGTACAGGAGTGTACAGTAGGTCCCCAGAATACACCCCAGGTCAAGCACCTATAATCTCTGTCTCATTATCCACCTCAAAAACCAAGAACTGCTCATTACGTCCTGAATGGCTGTGCGTTAGGAGAAATCTGCACGTTAAATAATTACCCCCCGTGTGAGAATCTCTGTATCTTCAGAGTGTAATAACAGGGGTTTGTGGGCAGATGAGTAATCTGGTTGGTTCCTCCCCTCGCTACAGGCCGAGATAATAATTGCCATATTAATTGGTGTTGTCCAAGCTAGACGCCGTATAAGAGATCCCACTGGGGCTAATAATTAATGTTTTTTTTCCCTCTCTCTCTCCTCAGGTTCCCGCTTCTTCTCTCTCTCTCTCTCTCTCTCTCTCTCTCTCTCTCTCTCTCTCTCTCTCTCTCTCTTACCTGTTTCCTTCCTCGCTTTTCATCTGTGGTCTGCTCTGCGGTATCATTAGGAAAGTGTTTCTTAGGTGAAGCAACTCAGAGACTCATTAGAGTATTTTTAGACAAGGCCTCAGCAACAAGAGTTTTCTCGGCACCTTATTATGTTTGTTTAGATTCTGTAATCTTTTGTTTCGAAAAACGATAGCCTGGGTATTAGACGAGTGCCGTGGTTCTTGGACGTCTACAAGGATGAATGGCTCCGACAAGGCCTGTCTTAGATGCCTGGGCTAAACTAAATAGCTTGCACTGAATTTTGCTGTTTTTGCGTCATAAGTACTAAGTGCATGAAGCTGAATGGTACATCACTATTTACAAAGTGAAACTTCCTAGTCATTAATTTCAGGCTTACGTGCATGCTTTAGACTCCTCATCTAAATTATTCAATTCATTTATTTATCTGCTTGTAGTTAATGCCTACAATACAACCAGAAAAAAATTGGGATAGAAAATACTGACTGAAAAAAAATCAGGGATCGAGTATAGTGACCTTAAAAAAAACGGTTAAAATAGCTGAAATAGAAATAAAAATAAATAGAAATCAGGGATAGAAAATACTGACTAAAAAAAATCAGGGGGAAAAAAATCAGGGTTAGAGAAAACTGACCTAAAAAAAACGGTTAAAATGCTGAAATAAAAATAAATAGAAATCAGGGATAGAAAATACTGACAAAAAAAAATCAGGGGGAAAAAAATCAGGGTAAGAGAAAACTGACCTTACAAAAACGGTTAAAATGCTGAAATAAAAATAAATAGAAATCAGGGATACTGACTGAAAAAAAAAAAAACAAGTAGAAAATGCTGACTGGAAAGAAATCAATGATAGAAAATACTGACTGAAAAAATCAGGGGGAAAAAATACTGACTGAAAAAAAATCAGGGAAAAAAAATACTGACTGAAAAAAAATCAGGGGAAAAAAATACTGACTAAAAAATCAGGGAAAAAAATAATGACTAAAAAAATCAGGGGAAAACAATGCAGACTGAAAAAAATTGGGGAAAAAAATACTGACTAAAAAAATCAGGGGAAAAAAAATACTGACTAAAAAAAATCAGGGGAAAAAAATGCAGACTGAAAAAATTCAGGAATAGAAAATACTGACTAAAAATATCAGGGATAGAAAATACTGACTTAAAAATCAGGTAGAGAAAATGCTTATCTTTCTTTGCTCTAAAATCTAATGTGACCAGCACGCTGATAAATAAATACTCATGGTTTTAAACACATTAATTGACATTTACCAGTATGATTTCCATTCTAATTTATTTAATTCACCCTTTTGGATGTAAAAAATTGCTTAACCAGGATTTATTTTGTGGAGAAATAAGCAATAAGTCTGAAAAAAATAGAATGTAGTGGTGTCGATGGCGTTTTTGCGATTGGATGTTAATGCTAATGCACCATATTTGCTCAGATGATCCCAGGTAAACTCTTGTAAAGACCTTTAATGAGTGAATGGAAAGAACACTGATTTCACTTTGGTTTGGAACCAGTGAACCCGGCTTTATAGCAGTCAACGTAGTAATCCTGACCTCCTCTATTTCCCACTAATCTTCAGGGCAGCAGTGCGTTAATAAGATTCATTAAACTGTCTCATTAGTCTTTTTTTTTTTTTTTTCCTTGACGTGATTTGCTTGGTTCTTTTATTGGGGTTTTGAACCCGGTGCTTGATGAAGATTTCACTCGCTGAGTCTGTAAACAGATTAAAGCTTCAGATACGTACGGCCCCATCGGTCAAGTACAAACGAAAAGAGGAGAGAAAACATTTATAGCCAGAAAGCGTAACATTCAGACGGGACCATGGTGATCAACTGTATACATACTTCTTTAAATCCAGCGTACGGAACTTCGGATCAAATCTTTTTTTTTTTTTTTTTTTTGCGAGTGCGTCTGTTATCCGCTTTCACACCTGTTCGTTTATTTCCTTGAACACCAAGCCCAATGTTTTCTTCATCTTAAATTCCCAGAGTCCAGTTCTTATTTATTCCACTGTAAATAAATAAAAGTGATCAGCATTTCTGAGGCTAAGACGGTTAAGATGCCCACAGGGCAATTCAAATGGCTGCCTTCCCAGCATGCCTTGCTGCGTGAGATAGCGGTAATTAACTTAATGGGGGCCTTGATTTGTAGTGGACGGTTGATGTGCGGCATGTGTTGACGCTCCCCCACTGGCCCAAACAACCACTTGCTGGCTCGTTACAGCCTGTGTTAATGAACGTGATAGCAGGCTGCAGTGGGAGCTCTTATTATTGAGACCACCGGATTTTTACGCTTTAGCACCGTGCTCGCGTGCGTTGCCCCTTCGAAGAGGTCACATCTCCAACTCTCAGGTTTTTTTCCTCATGCAGTTTTCGTCCACAAGCGCATCCTCGTTGTCTCGAGAGGTCTATTTTCTGTCCAGCGTTGATTTTGTTTTCATTGAAGTTCAGGTTGAACATCCGTGCACGCGCGCATTGTCGCGCTTTCTCTCGGTTATTAGCTGTTAGCTCAGGAACATGATGTATTTGGTTATATCGCCGATACAAACAAGTTCGTATTAAAAAAATAAAGACCTGTTCGGGATTAATCTGTTATGAAACTATATCAGAATTACACTCTGTTTATTCAGTAAAAGTTCACTCTGACTGAACACGGAAGACTGCTTCATTTGAGTTGATATCAGATTTTGTTTTCTTTCTTTATCGTGTACGCAATAACAACCCGGTGTATCAGAGCCATCCACGTGTTAAATGAAATACAAAGTCGTCGTGTCGGTAAATATTCAGATCTCTTGCTTTTTCTCCTTAGTGGATTAAGGAATATATCTTCTCAGGCTTACGGATCCTGCTGGAGATCAAACGCGCTGCTTCATTTGGTCTGGCTGGTGATTTTCTTACAACAGCACAACCTTAAGTGCTCCCTTCATGTCATGTGACTCCAGGTTCGGACCTGGAACCGTACAAGTTTGCTAAATCGTGAGTGTTTTAATCCACCGATCCATGTCTAGCGAGAAATTCAGTTAAATAACATTAAAACCTAGAGTTTTAATCTATTAGTAGTTAGAGTGAGTTGTTACGCGTGAGGCTTACGTACAGTAGCGCTTGGGTTCTAACAGAAAAAGGTGTATTTACAAGCATCTTGGGTCATCTCGTCAATAAGATAACGCCGTGATGTAACAAGCGATCAAAAGAACCTTGTGCACTTTTTATAATGAGGGGAAAAACAGGACTTGCACGCAGAGCAGGAGTTCCAGTGCAGCAGCGTTCAGTCAAACGGTCAACCCCAGCCATAACTGCTGTTAATTAGTCTGATAAACCATGTTCAAAACAATGGCGAATTTAAACGCCTCAATTTAGCTTGAATCCTAAATGAGATATCGCATCAAACGGTGCAAATTCTTTCCTTTTTTCTGGCCAGTTAAAGAAGCGGCGTGCTTTCCTGAAAGCATTTTTAAAGGTTACGATTTCCTTTGACGATAAAGCGGTACCTTTTAATGAAATTCTAATTAGCAATTTTGTGGACTTTGTTATTAAGCGTATCTGATTAGCGCACATTTTCACAGCCAGGCTTTAATTAAGAACACTTACAGTACGGTTTCAAACAGTTGCTTTTTTTTTTTTTCCCTTCTGTTTCTATTTTATTTTTTTTTTTTGCAAGAATGCAAATGTTAAAAACCTAGTAAACAGCTAACGTAGGGGGTTCGAAGTTTTAATTAGGTTTAGTTTTGCTTGACTCATAATTGTTCCAGTTTGTAGGAGTTAAGTGTTTTGTCTTCTCCTCCTCTTACTTTTTCACGCAGACGTCTTCTTTGTGGATGCTCACCTAAATTTTATATTCTCTCCGTTGTTTGATTAATTCAGGATGCTAATTAGGAAAAAATTCCTAAACGATTCCTCTGGGAAAAATCCTGCGATCATTTTGTCCATCGTCTTCTCGAAAGGCGTCCACGACCTGCGCCGTTTCCCGTAGCAACACCTGTGACAGTGATTTGACCAGTATTGCTTCCATCCCGGGTCTCGGTGGGACTTTCATGATCCCGAATCTCTGAGGAGCCCACAGTGGCGATTTGTTGAGGCCCCTGACTGACACGCCAGTAGAGAAAAGCTCATTTAAAACACCCAGAGACCCAGCAAGCCCCCCCCCCCCCCTCCACCCCCATCCCGCTAACATGGAGTCCAGCCTTGTTGAGTCACAAGCAGGGGGACCCATAATTTGGCCTAATAATTACCAGACATCACCACAATGAAACATCAGTGTCTGAACTTCTTTGGGCCCAACTGAATTTTAATACATTTGGAAAAGTTTGGCCGGAGGCAGGGAAGAGGAGAATGCGCATGTGGAAGCACTTTAGGAAGTGATAAATGATTTGAAATCCATCGCGTCCCCCCAAATGGAAATTAGGCCGAACAGGTGTTAAACGGTAACAACTGGTGCATTTTTAATCGGGGGGTAGGAAGGCAGACCCTGGACTTTCTATCCAGATGTGGAAGGGCAAAATTTGGGTGTCTCTGGAGTTAGAAACAGAGTAAAGATTATTTTCCTTTAACAGTACATCTCAGCGTTACTGTTCTCACCCTGAAGGTGTTTATTTTCCAATATCTAATGAGGCAGAAAAGAGGCTCGAGAAATTAACTTCTATCAAATCGTCTACACATCGTATATGACGGCGAGTTCGTTCGTTAAACTGTTCGTTCGTTCGTTCGTTCTGCCTCCTTCGTTTCTAATAAACTGACCATGACTTAAGATGAAGTTTGGCTGCAGTAAATCGAGCCCTGATCACAGCCGTCATCTCTGTGACGTAGCCGAGAGGTGATCAAACCCCTCAGGATGAACATATCGGCAGATTACATATCAGTTCATACTATGACAAGATGATCAGCACAAGTTTGGTGTTTATAAACAAAATGTAAGGATAACCGATCTGTCTCATGGTAATGAGTGCATGTAAACAATATACATGGTAAGGTTTTATTTAGCTGTAAACACAAAGCTAACATAATATAGTGTAGGATAAATCTTGAATGTGAATCTTTGCTCTTATGTAAACACATCCTGATGAATTCACGGTTTGTCCGTACCTTTTAAATTGGCCGTATTTATAATCCACGTTAGGGACTCAAGGCCAGTGTCTTCAGGCCTCAGTTTCTTCATCCGTTCATGTTCTCCCCTTAACCCCGTCCTCTAGCGCTCACGTTCACACACTCGACTTCCTGGAAAGTTTTTTTTTTTTGGAGGGGGGGGGGGGAATCGAAGCTGGCTGAATCGTCCGCTTGTTTTAAATTTAAAGCACTCTCGAACCTGTCCGCTCGCAGCTGTCTAAACACCCTGATGGCAGACGGAGGAGGGGTCTGATGAAGATGTGTTACATTTTGACCTGACCCGTGTACATCCCAGAATGCCTTGCAGGATGATGTGTGCTAATCTCAGTGGGAGGCTGCTAGATAGACGGCTCATAATTTGCCTCAGTTTGCGTCATAACCATAACCTGGCAACAGCAACAGCGCCAAGCTGGAATCTCATCCACGAGATAACAATTTCTCCTTGTGACCATGTAAGTGACCCAGGAAGTTCCGAAGCTGTTGTTTTGCCTCACCCGCCGCTTTATGGGTTTTTAATTGGCCCTTCCATTAATAACACAGACAAACTAATTTAACAGGACCTGTCTGCTTCTAACAAACTACAGGAACAAAGGCAGAGCGGCTAGAAATCAATCTTAGCCTTGGGACAGAGCCGGTGACCCCTTTAGTCTTTGAAGATGGTCGCTTTAAAAAAAATAAAAGAAAGAAAGAAAAAAGGGGAGGTGGTGGTGGAAGAGGAGGAGGAGGAGGAGTGGAGGAAAGAAAGAAAGGGAAAAAGGCATCTGAGAAGTTATTTAACTGCAAACACGGCCTACCTTCCCCATTCCAGCTGCATAATCGAGCATAATAAGCGCTCTGCAAAGGTCCACTTAATGTATTTTTAACACTGCAGAGCAGCTAATCCTGTCAGAGAGAATAAAATGGAAGGAGGGGAGGTGTGTGTGTGTGTGTGTGTGTGTGTTTGAGTCTTTAACTCCATAACAGTGCAGGAAAATGAGTCAGCTTTAGCAGACAAAAGACGGCGCGAGAGAGACTCATATTTCTGCCCGAAGTGCGGATCTGTTTTTTTTTTTTTTTCCGCTTTAGTGGCCATTAAGAACTAGAGATAATAACAATAACAGCGACTGCCAAGCCAAGCAACTCTGCGACTTTACGTTAGATGAAATATTCTTGACGTTAAACTGGCCCTATATTCACCGCTCTTGTTCTGCTCGTGAGCGGAGGTCAGCGTAGGCTTGCGGAACACGCGTCTTACACGCATCAGGTGCAGAGGGAGGAAACTGCCAAAAGAGAAATAAGGAAGAGTCCTCGGAAGCGCCGGGGTCGGCTGGGGAGGGATGTTGGTGAGCAATGTTGGAAATCTGCCGCTGAGTCAAACCATAAAGCGTTGTTTATTATCGCTTGGATTTACTTTACCATTAAAATCATGCACGTCACGCTTTAGTGTCGTCTCATAACTCCCAATAAAGTGTAGTTCTAATGACTCGATCAATAACGCTTTGTTAGTTCACTAAGTCGTGACTGCAGATAAAGTATAAAATCTAATAAATAGTGATAAAGTGGCTGAAATTTTGAAGAACACTTGTCCTTTAATAAGAAATTACAAATTTGTCGGCTAGTGTCTGTGGTGTAAAAGGTCTGAACAAGGCGACGTTATCTGTTCATTGGGCCTCGTAGTTCTCATCTTCTACCGCTTATCCGAACTACCTCGGGTCACGGGGAGCCTGTGCCTATCTCAGGCGTCATCAGGCATCAAGGCAGGATACACCCTGGACGGAGTGCCAACCCACACACACACACTCTCATTCACACACTACGGACAATTTCCCAGAGATGCCAATCAACCTACCATGCATGTCTTTGGACCGGGGGAGGAAACCGGAGTACCCGGAGGAAACCCCCGAGGCACTGGGAGAACATGCAAACTCCACACACACAAGGCGGAGGCAGGAATCGAACCCCCAACCCTGGAGGTGTGAGGCGAACATGCTAACCACTAAGCCACCGTGCCCCGCCTCGTAGTTTTAGCGAATTTAAATTGTAATGCTACAGCACTACATAGACACTTTGTGCAACTGTCTGGAGAGAAACCGCATGAGAAACCTGATGTGGTCAGGTGTCCCACAACCGTTTCACCATCGATTTCATTTTATTTCCCTTTACTGAGCTTAAAACACTCATTATCAAGTTGGTTATCGGTATCAGGATGGTACGTGTTTCACACAGGGGAAAAAAAGTTCGATAAAAAAAGTGATTACTCATGTAAGATTGGGGGAAAACCCTGTGGGAAATGGGGCGGGGCTTCTATTTGGTATCAGTAAATATCAGACTCCACAACTGTCATTAGTTCCAGATTCATCTTTTTTACTCCTTCGTGGTTCTTCTCTTGTTGAGTGGGGATTTCAAACTGCTCTTGCAAACCAGGTCTAACGTTCAATCGCCGCCGTCGTCATCGTCCTGTTAAAACGCATGAATTCGCAGTTCCTCCAAGGGATCGAGGAGCGGCAAAGCAAAACAAACAAAGACGTCAAACAAGACAAACAGACGCTCAAGTGCATCCGGCGTTTAGTCCTCCTCCCTCGACTCTGTCAAAACACCGCTTTTCCTGGGCGCGGTAAACTGACAGCGCCTATTAACAGCTCAAGCATATAATCACATCTCTGTAATGAGTTATTAATTAAACCAGGGGCATCTGTTACCCTGCTAGCAGCCCTCCTAAACAATCAACTAGAGATTTGTGTTTTTTTTTGACTCGATGACACTATTAAACTCATCGATACTCAGGGTCTTTGGTTTGTTTAGGTTATTTTTTTTTTCTGCTTATAAAAAAGCACATATACTCTGAGCTCGCTCTCTGTATCTCTTTCTCTCTCTCTCTCTCTCTCTCTCTCTCTCTCTCTCTCTCTCCACTCTTTGCCAATCAACCACGTTGAATACTAATAAGGGAATTAGCCGCTTCATATTCGGCATGTGGCCCATCAAACAGATCTTTATCAACAGGGAGCTGGAGACTCATTTGCATGGAAGGAGACTGCTTTGTAGGTAAAGATTTCACAATACGTCGTTCATTACGCCCCCACCATTTCTGTCTCTCACTTCTCCGCTCCCCGTAGTCCACCTCTCCACACGCTTACACACACAATTGTAGAAATCTGATTTCAAAACATATCGGCCCTATAGCCAACGTGTTTATCCTGCTGCGGAGGCTCTTGAAGATTTCTTTTAAACAACTTACCTTTCATGTGCGAACGCCGTGTTTATCTTATTTATATTTATTTGCCTTCTGAAGCATCCCGTTTATTTTATTTATTTATTTATTTATTTTTAATGAAGTCTCTGTCCTTCTTTTGAAACCCTGTAGCTGGGTGGCGGCGCCTCAGCCGTCACCGACTGGCATTCTGCTCTTTTTTGATGGAGGCCGTAATCTCGGCTGATAAACGTCGCACTTAGCGCACCTAATGATGACGACTGTTTACAGCACAAGAGGAGATGTTCTAAGCCCGCATTCATTTTGCCTGAATGAGTCACGGCGCAAGACGCAACAATAAAGCGATCACATTTTTCATGATTTGTACCTGAAAAATCCACGGATTAACATTGGCACACGCTAATGCACAGTGCTGGTGCTTAGAATCGCACAGGATGTTCTTCGGTCGTTGGTGTGTGTAGATTAGGTACTTGTTACCTTTAAACGGTCTTTTATTTATGCATTTATCTTCTCCATGCCATTACAACACGATGCCTCGGTTTGATCCTACAGCCGATTGTTGAGAATCCTTACGTTTTACTCTGGTCTTATTAGCAGTTTAACACTGACAGTTTAATGTTTATTAAAGAACGCGTCAGTTGAACGTCCTTACTTACGTTACAGCGGCTATAAACTGCCGTTTCCTCACCAGTTACCGCTCTTTCCTTCCTTTAGAGGTTAACGAGACAATAACCTCAGCTTGAAATGTTAGCGAGGAACCGAAAGTTAAACACAAAGACGTTTGGATTAGTTGCGGAGTTTTCGACGCCATGCCTCTGGAGACCAGGTGTTTCCCTACTAAAGACCTGTTAATTAACGATCAGCTTCTGACCAATCAGATTTGAGAATTGTCCTCTCATTTTTGTCTTAAAGTTGAAAGAGAGAAAAAGAAAGACTGGTTATGGAACAACTTTATAGTATGATGTATAACCTTTACAGCTGCTCGGATCTAACTGGGTGTAAAGTTTGTCAAGTTGTTCTGTAATAAGAACTTTGTTTTAAAACATTTAGTTGCAGTGTAAGTGGAATAACGCTTGGGAGCGTGTTGTTAGCGGAAAATAATCAACCTTGTGGTCATCGGGCCACATCGCACCGCTATGTAATGTTTTCATTTTTACTTAAGCATCAAGTTCCTCTCTTGAAGTTTGGATGTTTTTGATCCAAATTGCTTTGCATTTGAGTGTTTATTCTCCAATCCGTATCTCTTCCAAAATGGAAGTTTCTGTGGTTCGTCTTTGAGAAACACTTTCTCTCCAGACCGCTCCTTAAACACGTACCTGTGACGTTTCTGTCCGATGGAAGTGCGTATCTCTGGATCATGACTTTCCCTTGACATCTTCCTGTTCACGCAGTATCGGTCCGTCCTTTAGCCAGCACTCAGCTGCACTTTGTAGTCTGTAAGCCAGCCTCTTAGCACAGGTTAAGGATATAATGATTCTCCCCTCCCCCCCTCAGACTAATCCTAAAATGATTGCCCAGGCATGGGTTTTGGTTTCACCAGATGGACCGAGCGAGAGCAAAAGCGCTCATCTACGATGCCCCAGTGCTTCTCCACGTGTGTGGTCAAGACCACGTAGATGATCACCTCTGATTGCAGTCGTATGCTCATCGTCCATCATTAACAAGGTGGGCGAGAGAGAGAGAGAGAGAGAGAGAGAGAGAGATGACTGGTGCTCTGAGGATGACCATGTTTGATTGTGCTCTGCGTTCTGAGTGATTGAACTTGTGTCTGTGTGTGAGAGAGCGCATCGTACTTCATGACGTCTAATGAGGCAGAAAAGAGGCTCGTTTATGATATTAGGTATCGATTGCGGTCAATCTATCCAACAAGATCAAAGAAGCCTTTTCTTTGGGGGTTGACCACAAAGAAAAATGATCAAGAATGATGCTCTGGGAGAGAAGAAGAAGAATAGAAGAAGAGAAAGGATGAGTGCAGGCATGTAGAGGACCTGAAGAAGACTTGGATAGAGAGGAGGTCACCCCGGTCCCAGTCCTCGTCTACTCGCGATGCATAACGGTGCGGGATTACGGAAGGACAAAGTGGGCGCCGGATGGTTTTGGCAAACCATTAAACCCGACCTCCTCTGGGTCTCGTTGAGAAATGATTGCCAGTGAAGTGTTTGAAGTCTCTAAAAGACCAATGTGCATTGACAGAGAGAGAAAGAGATGGAGAGAGAAGTGACAGTGAAACTCTATCTGTCCTGCTTATGCAGTCAATTTTGCCTTTCTTTATCCCTCTAACAGCGCCAGCATGTGTGTTCTGCTCCTCGAGGTTGCCAAACTCATTTCACCTTCTGGACCTCGACTTGACTCGGAGCCAGACGGCCCGAAGCGATAAGGCTAGAGTGCGGCTTTGCTCTTCTGCAGGAGCGTTATTTTACAGGCAGCGAGACAGAGATACCGTATTCCTAGCCGTATTTTTAGCAAGAACAACAGGTAATGCGGTGTTGAATCGTGTTTATTCGCTCGACATAAGAAGACCTTCTCGATTTGTCCAAATAAGAGCTCAAGAAAAAAAAAATCTACATTTGGGTGCTGCTTAGCTCTTCTTGTGACTTCCGGTGGCGTATGCGAAAGTGTTCACTACACTTTTTTTTTAAATGTCGTTAATTTCGCATAATATTTGAAAGCGGATAAAATGACGTTAACAACATATCGTCGCTGTCGGGCGGAAACCTCGTATGTTCAAATTTGGTCAATTTCATATTTTTTCACATATCGATGCTATTGGTCAGTCCCCACGTGGGTCTGTTATTTTTACAAGTTATTAACCAATCTAAAGTCTTGAAAATAGCTTGAGCGCAAATCTCATAACTCCATTGGACACTTCAACTGTTCACCTCTTCCTCACTCCGCGGGAGAGCTTCACGGCATATTTCTCCTTAATAAGAGTCGCAACGAATCAACACGTCTTCTGAGGTAAATGTCTTCAAAACACTGGGCTCAAAGAAAAAAAATCTTGACCCCCGCTAGTTCTGGTGCTCGTCTGAGGACAGGAATTTAGCACAAGACAATCCACTGCAACGCGGACTAAACCCTGTGT
This sequence comes from Tachysurus vachellii, assembly GCF_030014155.1. Classification (NCBI taxonomy): domain Eukaryota; kingdom Metazoa; phylum Chordata; class Actinopteri; order Siluriformes; family Bagridae; genus Tachysurus; species Tachysurus vachellii. The sequence goes on from NC_083465.1 coordinate 2,973,755, forward strand.
ACTGCAGATAAGGTACGGCGTTTTTTTTTATTTCCTGAAAAATAACGGTTTTGGAGATACGAGGATTCCGCCCGACAGCGACGATATGCTAATGACTTGAGACAATTTAAATAAATTAAGAAAAAAACACAGCACTTGCTTTTCGTGATCTTTTGGAAATTCTGTTCCTGTTTAAATAAGACTTTCTGGATTTTTTTCCAAACGGTTTATTAGTAGTAGTAGTAAGTTAAAATTGTCTTAAACTTTACGATTACAAATACAATTTCTGAAGTATTTACGATTTTACCTTTAATCTACATTTGTAAACGCCATCTCCCACCCAACTCTAGGTTCACCAAATACGTTACAGACATTACATTCCTCGCTCCATGTGTTGCATCATATTAACTTTTATATCCTTTGCTCTTGGATAAATGGCCATCTAGCATGCACTTTCATTTTCTCCGGGTTTGGATCTGCACAGGTCATTCTTTTAAAATAAATGCAATACGTCATGTGTCACTTTGGTGAAAATGGCGAGTTTCATATTATGAATCACCGGTCCGAATTCCTGGTCCAAACATGTTACTCTATAACTCATTCCATAGCCTTTAGGAGTCATTTGACATCAAAATGAAGCCGGGGAACGCCAGATGAGCGCAATCCTGCCCCGAGTTTAAACTCATTCCACTTCTGCGTTCACGTTGTCTACCTCACCAATGGCACGGGCTCATTTTGGCAGGCCCATTGTTTCGGTGTCGTGGACGGCGGTGACAAGCACAGCCCTGAGCTATTTCGCAATACTCTGAAAGAGCTCTGAGGTTCGCTGCTCTGCGTTGCTCCGTTACAGTCCTCTGCTGAGCGTTATTGAATTATGCTCTCTCTCTCTCTCTCTCTTTTCTTTTTTTTTTTCCCATCACAGCATCAAAGAGCGCAACTAGTCACAAGGTGATCGTTTTCTTCTGCACAACACATGCTGAATCTGAAGAACAAATGTGATTGTTGGATGTCACGGTAGGGTTGCAGAAGGGTTACGCGGTCCAGGAGACGTATTCTGCTGTTTAATAAAAGCTTATATTCACGTTACCGTTTCCAACTGAAAGTGGGTCAGCGAATCAGGTGAATCTATCAAGACTCGGTCTGTCTTTTATGTTAACATGCAAATTACTTTTTTATTATTTTTTTTTAATCACCAGTATGTTTCAGAGTAAAGACTAAAACTACTTCTGCTGTAAATCTGCTGTAGGAAAAAAAAAATCAAAGATGGGGTGATGTGACAATCTAATTATTAAAAAAAATGTATTTTGTCATTTCTGATGTCATTTCTATTGTACTACAGGAATTAGCCAATATCTTAGTGGTTAGCACGTTCGCCTCACACCTCCAGGGTTGGGGGTTCGATTCCCGCCTCCGCCTTGTGTGTGTGGAGTTTGCATGTTCTCCCCGTGCCTCGGGGGTTTCCACCGGGTACTCCGGTTTCCTCCCCCGATCCAAAGACATGCATGGTAGGTTGATTGGCATCTCTGGAAAATTGTCCGTAGTGTGTGATTGCGTGAGTGAATGAGAGTGTGTGTGTGTGTGCCCTGCGATCGGTTGGCACTCCGTCCAGGGTGTATCCTGCCTTGATGCCCGATGACGTCTGAGATAGGCACAGGCTCCCCGTGACCCGAGGTAGTTCGGATAAGCGGTAGAAAATGAGTGAGTGAGTGAGAGAATTAGCCAATATTTTTACATAATGAAAGAACAAATTTTATTTTTATCTGTTTATAGTTACATTTAACGTTAAACCTCTTACCTTCATGTCTGAGGATTGATACTAAGCTGCTTGCAAAGGAACAAAGTGATTTCTGTGGAGTCTCTCGAGTGACACGTTTTTTTTTTTTTTTTGTTTGTTTTTTGTAAATAAAGTATATCCCTGATTTAATATCTTGAGGCCACAAGTTCATATTTCCAGCTATCAGGATGATGCTGAAGCATGTACAGGGATTTTCAACCACAATGAACTGACGTTTTAACTAAATATATCCACCACGTCGATTGGTCTTGTTAATCGGACAAACCGCTTCGAACGACTCATTAGTCACTAGTCATTTGAGTTCATTTACATTTAATCTGCATTTCTTGAAGATGAATTTGCTTTTCAGCGAGCAGGTTTAGTTTAACAACCGTAAGGAGATCTGCGTTGGGGTATGTTAAGTAGTTTGTTCAGTGTGGGTCTGGAGGGTGAAGGGTGAAGGAGGATCCTCCTGCATGGGACAGGTGGAGGTAAGCTGATCCAGGTACCACCCAGGCTCAGGCTGAACTTGAGACGCGTCCTCATCATCCCAGGTCAAGGGGAACGTCCAATCAGCCGGCTCCATTTCACAGACTCGGGTAGGACCAATTAAGACTCATAAAACATCATCGAAATTCAAAGGCCCCTCGTCGTGGTCACCGGTACAGGGTGGTCGGAGAAGCAAGGCCAGGGCTGGTGTGGGTCAATCAAGCAGCAAAAACAGATCGACTTGTGTTCTGGTGCGTGGAAGCTTGGTTTTGGTGAATTTGAGTCGCAAAAGAAGCTCTAAAGGTGAACGAGTCCTATTTTAGGGAGAGACAGGTCATCAGCGTATGTGGCATCAAAGATCACAGTCAACACCTGGACCTTGCAAAATGGCTGCCATCGCCATGGGGGTCAATGTGTCAGTGTGTGAGTGTCTAAAGGTCTAAAATATAAAGATCTAATGGTAGACTTCATACATAAACACATGCAAACAGGTCATCAGCAAACTTGGTTTATTTGGTCCATCCAGCAGACCGTGAAATCAATAGCTCCTTGTAATGAGCGTGTATCACATCTAAATGCTAAAGCTAGTCACCCACACTGTGAGAGAGTTAGCTACAAAGTCTTGTTATGGTGTCGCTTCTGAAAATGAATAATTAACAGAATGTAGAACAAACAGCCGACCAAAAACTCGGTCCCTGTTCATGGTCGCTGTAAACGTGGTGGTTGGAGTAGCAATGCCAGAGCTTGTATTGGTTACTCAGCTGCGTTTCTCTTCTTGTGTGGGCCTTGAAAGAGAGAGTGTTTAGAGAGCTACAGACAAACAGATCAACAGTTAAATAAATACTGCTGGCACACATCCACGTTCAAGCTTATCACTTATTTGCATCCTGCATTTAATGCAATAGTCTGACGATGATGCGAGTCTAGTCATGTTCCTTTAAGAGCATCTCGTTTCAAGGACATGGCAATTGTTTTTTCTTAAAAACCAGTAATTAGTACAGACCTAAATATGAATTTCTGTTGTCTAAAGCCTCGGGAAAGGATTAGAAGTACTTAGTGGTGTAGATGGAAGCCATGCCTCTTTCACCACACACACGCACAAGTCCTCATACACACACTTTTATTTATATATATATATATATATATATATATATATATATATATATATATATATATATATATATATACATACGTATATATATATGTAAATTAGTAATACATGGAGCAGTGAGATAACAAAGTTCGACTGTAAAATGTCCGACTTCTTTGTGAAACAAGAAAAAAATAAACACCGGGAGAAAAACGACTCACCGATTGACGTGAAAGTGAGAAATGATGTCAAAAGGTATTTTCTTATTGCTTTGGATTTCTCAATGCTCATTATACCCGGATTACATGGCCATGTCAAGCGCAAACAGATTTCTCATTTCTAAAATGCTCCTCAGACAAAGAGTCCCAGTATAGACGAGAATCATCTTCCACCCAAGTAGACCTCGCTGGCCTCGGGCAGCACCTGTGCTTGACATCCCAACAGGGCCGGATTAAACCTGCCCGTCAGCCTGCGTTCACACACACACACACACACACACACAGCCCTCGGCTCGACACCTGTCCAACAACAAACACGCGGCAAGACACCAAGCCGCTCGCTCAGCACTCGCACCCCACACACTCCAGTCTGCATAGTTAGGATGTGTGAGGTATGTAGGTGTGTGTTAGCATGAGTGTGTGTGTGTGTGTGTGTGAGAGCCCTGAGGTGATGGCAGAAAGTTCCTTTTGATTCTGAAGCCTTTAACAGGGCATAAAAACAAATTCCAGTTTGATGAAGTTCCTGTCCGCTGGCTGAGACTTGTCCCTTAATGACAACCGTGTTGTTACTGTTTTGGCTCCTAGCTATTAGCGTTATTGGTATTAGCCGCTAGTTCACGTTGCCGTTTCCACTGTCGTGGAGTAACATGGATGCTGGGCTGACTTTTGAAACGTTTTATTCTTTAACGTGTCTCACAGATGTTTTTCATTTCTTATTTTTGTCGAATGTACAGTTCCTTCCTTCCTCAGGAAATGCCTAGAAAAGGGTGGTTGGTTGTGCGTAACAGATGAACGCTAATGCTAGCATTAAATACCCTCGCAATATCTGAAAGTGGAATCTCAGGTGAAAGTATTTGGCCACACAGTATTTTGTTGTTTTATAGTTTTGTATCATCTCAGAAAGCTAACACTCGGTCTAATGGCCGTCTTCGTATTTTGCTGACTCGTGGAGTCTTGTTTTGTCTGGAAATAAATTAAAATGAACAATTCAGTTAACACCTCGGTTAGTGTAAAGAATTGAAATGGGCAATATTTAGGGTTGGCAAATGCAATACCAAAAATTCCAGCAAATTCCAAAAGCTATGTCAGTATTTAGATCTGGACAAGTCCCCTTTTTCTGGACTCACCATTGAGATTCGTGTCGTACAAACAATTTTTTTCATGGTTTTTAATAGAGTCCAAACTACTGCCCTGAACCCCGAGTGCTTGTCTTTAAACATGGGATTAAGAAAGACATGGTATATTTACAGTTGCGTGTATGTATATACTTTATAACTTCCCCTTATTTTCCATAAGTCATCAGAGTATAGAATAGCACCTGATCCAGCTATTTATTTATTGATTTATTTAAAATATGATGATTAAATTAAGTCACAAGATACTCAAATGTAGTTTAATTACACTTGCTGTGTTGTAAAGTTAATACCATAATGTTTTTGTGTATCTGATTACGCTTTGAAGGAATCATTTTATCTGCTAAATCATTTGGTCCAGATTGGGATGCTGCCTCCTCGTAGTTTGTGAAGGACTTTTAGCTTTGAACCATAAACAATTACGTGAAGCGGTCACGCTGTGGCGCTGTGTGAACTCACATGTAGCACAAATTCTGAACAGCGCGCAGGTCTGCAGTTATCTGTGGCATCTGTGGTAACAAAATCCAAATGCTGTTTATCACCTGATATTTTTAGATGTTGATCAGGGTGTATTTTTAAATCGAGCCACATTTTTCCAGGCTGGAGGATTTTGCCCATGGCATTGTAGAGTAACTGAAGAGCCTCTGGAGACATGCTCATCTGGTCCACTATCCAGTCTGAATTCACATGTTGGTATCTGTCTAAAATAAGCACAGTAATCAGATAGTCCTTTAGTCGGGAACATAAGCAAGATGCTGAAATGATCATGGAGCCTCTCAGGCTTTGGCAACACTGAGAAATTGTCCAGTCAGTTGAGTGAACAGTAGGATCTGTTCTCTTTCAATGGGTGTGGTACCTAATGGGTGTGGTATGTAATGGGTGTGGTATCTAATGGATGTGGTATCTATTGGGTGTGGTACCTAATGGGTGTGGTACCTAATGGGTGTGCTACCTAATGGGTGTGGTACCTAATGGGTGTCGTATCTAATGGGTGTGGTGTCTATTGGGTGTGGTACCTAAAGGGTGTGGTGTCTATTGGGTGTGGTATCTAATGGGTTTGGTATCTGTGGTAACTTTAACCATTTCTGCAGCAAGTATTGATTAATTACCCTTTGTTACCCTAAGTTACCCTAAGAGTTTTTTTTTTGCTGCTCATGAAATGCTCTGGGTTTCTTTTCCCACCCAGACATGGTCGCCCAACCTGCAGCACAGAAAACACAGGTTTCATTTGATCAGCTGTGTATTTCTGTGTGTGTGTGTGTGTGTGTGTGTAAATATACACACATATATACACATATATACATATATATGTAGCATTGTATCATTCAGTAAAGAAAGATGCTCAGTCAGTGATACAGCAATCGTGACAGAAAAGTGATGAGGATATAAACAGAATGAGGTTTTCATACCAGTGTGATATTACTGCAGTCTTGAGAGGTGTAACTATTTAATAGCTGTTAATTAGCTCATCAGTAACTCTAATTAACAGTGGGTTCATTGAATGCAAACTGATTATCATCTCTAAAGCAGAAACAAGCGATGGTTCTGGGAACATCTACACCACTTCCTGTGCTTTAGACTTTTTATTGGAAACGATCACTATGATGTTCTTGAGACGAACCATCTGAAAACGTCCCAGCAGCCCCCTGGGAAATAACCTTAAGTCTGTCTTCTTTTTCTTTTAATAAACACAACGGGTTTTACGCAGCAGACCAGAACAGACATATAATCGCACTTTTAGAGCAATAGTCCTACAAAAATATTTAACCTCCTTTGTTCTTCAGTTGTCTGAGTCAACACGGCATTTGTCAAGGTTTTCAGGCCTAACCGCACCGCCGAAGCTGCTGTGTCAAAGCGTGTTGGGGCCAAGTTTATTTTTCCTCTTACATCTTAACGCCGTCATAAAGCTATTTTCTGCTCCAGCGCAAATCCTAATTGATCGCCCTCAATCTAAGCTTTACATTGCATGGGAAGATGATATCATTTGATACTGATATTTCTCTCTCCCTGCTGTTTTCTCAGCTCTGGAGTAACAGAGTGTCTAGACAATGGCGTATGTACACAAGAACACGCTTAGGATAAATGTTTAGACAGTCATTATTGCAATTTAAAAAATGTTCAGGTTGACTTGCTTTAGAGGAGCTGCGAGCGTGAAGCCTCGGCCTCCGGCAGTGCCGCGTCTCTCGTACCGGCCATGTTAACAGGCAACGGTCTAATTAGATAAATAAAGATCTTGTTGTCAATCACTGAACGCCCAAAAGCTGCATCAGTGTGTTTGGGCAAGCGTGACACTTCCTTATAATACAGTGACAGGTTGTCAAGAGCTTCACGGACTCACACAGCTGTTTTTTTTCTCACCGTGTTAATGGTTGTGTCCGAATCTCAGCTTGGTGTTCTGGTAAAATTTAGATTTCTGCACATATAAATAAGTGAGTGACGTACGGCTAAGTTCGGTGACCCATACTCAGAATTTGTTCTCTGCATTTAACCCACCCAAAGTGCACACACACACACACACACAGCAGTGAACACACACCGTGAACACACACCCAGAGCAGTGGGAAGCCATTTATGCTGCGGCGCCCGGGGAGCAGTTGGGGGGTTCGGTGCCTTGCTCAAGGGCACCTCAGTCGTGGCCGGCCCGAGACTTGAACCCATAACCTTCGGGTTACGAGTCAGACTCTCTAACCATTAGGCCACGACTGCCCTAAGTCAGTAGTTTAATAGTAGTATGCCAGTATCATGAGGCAGCAGGTCTGTGTGTTGTGATGTTGCATTCACATGTAAAAGCAACATCTCAAAAAAAAATGTAAGCCTCTTTTCAAAATCTGAGCTTTTTTTTTTTTTTTTATTGTAAAAGGTGAGACTTCATTATTATTAAATGAAAGAGCAGTCATTATTCAACATATCACAAGTTTATGCCCAGTTTAGACCAAGTGCACAGTTTAGCCCAAACCTGTGAGATTTATTTAGTGTTATTTAAAAAAAAAAAAAAAAACAGAAAAATTGTGCATTGAACAGGAATGATTAATTATGCAGCTGTTACTGTCCTGTTTCGATCAGGTTATCGGTTCGATACATGCCGCTGAAACAGACGGTCTAAATCAGCTCATCGAACAAAAAAAAAATGTAAAAATTGAAAGGTCTGTGATGTTCCTGTGCTGCAATTAAATTCTTCAGTGCAATTTCCCTTTCTTTTTACTACTGGGAGTAACTCTGCTAGTGTGTGAGATAAGAGAAAAATGTTTTCCTGTGTGAGTTCGTTTCCTCTGTATAATGAGAAGAGTACCGGCCCCAGGCTGGACCCCTGAGGAACACCGTATCCAAGTGTTTCACTCCTTATGGAAATATTGCTTGCATTAACCAAATGATAACTGTTTGATAGACAGAAAAACCATGAAAGAAACCATTTACCAATATGGAAAAGATCTTCTGCAAACCGAACATTTTGCTGCCTGGTTATTACTCGTTATTACTGCACAGAGATCTGCATTACCAGAATTAAGCCATGTTGCGAGAGGGGTAGTAAATCCTTCAGTGCTGTCCCAGGATAAGGTGAAAAGCATGAGAGTAGTCTGTCATGGATACATTTTTTTTTCATGAGGAATGCACATAATCGATAATGCTGCTTTCTCCAGGACGTACAGTATATAGCGGTTTGAATGTCTGTACCTTTTACAGTACATCACCACAGATAATCACACCACCAGATGCTAAGAGCAGTCACCAACAAGTCAACACCTCGGCAGCAGGTGATTCATTCAGACCTAAAATAAAAAACATGGATGAATGAAGGTAGAAAAAAGAAAGAGGGTGCGAGGCAATGGAAGTGCTTAACCGTGCCACTTGAGTGTAAACCAGTACACGTCACTTATTTACAACTGAGACTGATGGTTTGTGACGTTTTCGTAAAACAGTACTGAAAACAGGTGTGTTATGCCTTCAATAGAGTTATCTGCTGACTGACTGACTGACACACACACACACACACACACACACACCTGGACTTTGTCCGAGAGCTTGCGTCGAAGGGAAACAGTGTCTGTCGAATGGATTGAGCTGATCAGAAAAGCACACGGCGGAGGATGTTGTCCACCAGCCCTAACGAAAACTGAATTATTGAGTAACAGGAAATTAAAAAATTCCTGCAATGCCGCTCCACCACTCCAAGCCATTGTGCTGGGACTCTCCAAGCCTGTCCCCTGTTTGAACTCCAGCCACTGAGAAACAGCTCTTTTTTTTTTTTTTTACTCTCTTTTTTGGCTTTTGCACTTGCCTATTTTGTCTTCCCCTGACCACTAATAAGAGGTCTATTACAGCAAGTACAAACGTCAGTTTTGTTTTTTTTTTCTTCTTTTACTTGTATTCTAAGTCACACACTGTTAACTCGCATGAAGACGACAAGCTTCATCACCAGCGCATCCAATCGTTTTGTTGCTCAATAGCAGCGTGCCGCTTATCCTGTAAAGTGCATATTTTCATGCAATTTTGTGCCAATCCTGACATATAAAACATCACATTAAAACCTTTGACTTCCTCACTTTTGATTTCCTCCACTGCCATTTACAGACAGCTACATTCCTAATCAGGGCAAGTTTATAGTGATTGAGCGTTGTTTTGGGTGGTTGCTACGACGACGGTGAGAGAAACACACAGGCAGCGGGCTCCGTGAACAATAAAACAAGAAAACTGGCCACGCATGAGAACTTTGCACACACAACACCGCGGCCAGCGTAATTGCGTGCTGTAATGTAGGATTAAAGTGATCTAATGTAGCATTAATGGCAGGACGCAAAAGTTGAAATAACATTCATTCGTCAAAGCCATCACTATGAACAGCAGTGCAGAGCGGTAACCACAGAAACCTTTGAGACCCGAAGCCACCGGGCTCGACAGGCCACGTAAAACATTAGCAAGGGGAAAAACTACAGATGCATGATTATACCGCTTCGACAACATGTGCAAATAGTTAACCAAAACGGGTCGAGGCAGGCCGCTAATGCGAGATTTTATGGGCTAGCGTTTGGGTAAAGGTCATTCGGTGGTCAAAACGGTGGTGCGTATTAGCAAACCTGGGTGTGCTTGGAAATTCCAGGTGAGCGTTACGTTTCAGAAGACGTTTACAGCACGGCTGTGAACACCCACCCAGGAAATTAGCCATGACTGCATTACACACATCATCACGACCGCCAGGCCGCCGCCACGACGGGCTCCTCGACCCCGAACTCTGCTTCTGCTTGCGATTAGCTGTAAATATGACATCACTCAAACAGGAGAAATGGGATTGAAAGTCGGTTGTGACTATGACGCAGAGTTTGTTTTTTCACATTTAGACCGTTTAGAATTGCTTCAAAAATCCCGGCAGCTCGTTCGTTCGGACCGGTTTCGTCTCGTCGAGAACTGACGAAAACCAGACGCGTCCGTTTTTAAGTTGAGCCGAATTTCAGATGAATATTTTTGCGGTTCACTAGTGGTCTCAGCTTGGATTTCCAGACTCTACTTGCACACCGATGATCTAAAGTATAAATAAGTTTTTGTTGGTTTATTTCTCTGGGGCACGGTGGCTTAGTGGTTAGCACGTTCGCCTCACATCTCCAGGGTTGGGGGTTCGATTCCCGCCTCCGCCTTGTGTGTGTGGAGTTTGCATGTTCTCCCCGTGCCTCGGGGGTTTCCTCCGGGTACTCCGGTTTCCTCCCCCGGTCCAAAGACATGCATGGTAGGTTGATTGGCATCTTTGGAAAATTGTCCGTAGTGTGTGATTGCGTGAGTGAATGAGAGTGTGTGTGTATGTGCCCTGTGACGGGTTGGCACTCCGTCCAGGGTGTATCCTGCCTTGATGCCCGATGACGCCTGAGATAGGCACAGGCTCCCCGTGACCCGAGGTAGTTCGGATAAGCGGTAGAAAATGAGAGTGAGTGAGTGGTTTATTTCTACCAGGAGGAATATTTAGGACCACGTCGTATATCAGTTTGCATGTGCACGGGTTTCAGGAGGAAGTTTAAGGGAGAAGGACAGCGAGGATTTTAGCTGACAAAAATGTGAACGTTTCATGCTTAAAAAAAGAAAAAGCCTTTCCCTGAAGTAATTATTGCCTTTCAGTCATGAGTGCAGTCTGGCAGGTTTGCTGTTTGTGTTTATTGCAGAGCAGTGACAGGTGCAGGAGGAATGAGGGAACGGTTCAAAGGGCCGAGGCTGACATGCCGAGCGATCTCTCCTCACTCATTATCTCCCCTGCGCCATATTAGCACATAAATGAAGCTCCACTTTGTCTCCGGCGTGCTGCAACTCACGCCGAATAAACCAGCCGGGTCCTTATCGTTAATGGGCAGATTTCCGACACCTTTAAAAAAAAACCTTCAGACCGGTCGTCGCATCCGACACGTTTATATTATGCAAACAACGTGTTTGAGACGGCGCTTTTATCTGAGCTTTAGGTGTCTGCAATGAGTGAGTCTGTTTGATATATAATCCCTAATATGCATTTAATTGACATCTTATTATAACGTAACACTCGATGTCTTTTTATAGCGTCTTGTATAAGGAATACTTCTACATTTGGGCTGAAGTTTAACAGGCTTGACTGCACCGAGTTTATGAACAGTAACAATTAATGGGACACAATTTGGCCAAAAAAAGATCTGAAGCCTTCTTCGTTAACGTTGCTTTAAAACCATCTAAGAGCAACATGGGTTTAGAA
>NC_083465.1:2990134-3062634 GCF_030014155.1 Tachysurus vachellii
AATCTGACTACTTCCAGCTGTATATTCATGTGCTCTAGACAAGTTACATAATCTACACCTGATCATAAACACATGATACACTCATACGGTGAAGGTTTAACACTTATGGAAGGAGTGTCCAGCGTCTCCAGGCGCTTCGTAGCCGTTCTCCACCAAAGGAAAGCGTTTACCAAAGGACGGCGAATTTGACCCATTTTTCTATCGAGGCTCGAAAGGTTCGAGTTCTCTGAGTACGTCTGAGATTACAGCTGGGAGGTTTCACCCGTGAGATCGAGCACTTAGGGGCATGAGGTGTGATCGACGAGCCAAGATTACTATAAAGTACAACAATCGTCACGTTGCTCATTTTTAATGGTGCTTTCTTACTATAGTAGTTCTTAAAACTGCTCATTAAATCATTAGGCACGTGAACTTTAAAATTAAACTGCGTCCGCATTTTCTGTAGCGTTTAATACGCCCTCATTTAATTTAATACTCTAACGCACTAACGTTACTTATCTACAGAGCACTCGCACCCGTCTGGCCTCACGGCTTTATTTAAAGTAAAAATGAGAAAAAATAACAGAGCAGCTATTATTGCACATCAGGTAAGTAGTAGTTCTACCTCGAGAAAAGGTTATGATCCGTAATGATGAAAACATGGTATTTGGTGGAGGAAGGCCACAAAGCGATATCATTTTCTAATTTCAGCACCTTTCCCATGTTAGTCCTCAGTGCTTTAATGAACTGCAGCGCAATAGCTCTGATCCCCGTTATCACAAAGACTCTCGGCAGTAATTACCATCCGCTTCCTTATTAGACACCCTCGGCCATGAGGTGCTGGCAGTGAAGGGGAGAAAGATGATTTTCCTCCTCCGCTTTCGCTTACTTACTGTACGTAAAGAGCGTAGGATATGAACGTTCTCGGCGTCTGCATCGTCGGCTCGGGCGTTCGACGTTGGAGACGTTTAGCAGTAAAATGAACATTTCTAAAATCTAAAAATGTGCATTTAACTGTTCAGAAAATGTGCCGACTAATCACAGGGAACAGTATTAGCTATACAGGACTTCATTTTTTTTTTTTTTTTTTTTGCTCTCGAATTCTCATCAGCGTCAAGATGGTTGGGTGTTTTTTTTTATTATTATTTATTTATTTTATTTTTTTTTGCATTTTTTTCTCATTTATACAACTGAGGAACTGGGGCTTCATGTGCTTCTTGCTCAGGAATACCAGAGGTTTTATGTGGTTCTGTGATTGGTTGCCATCGCGCTACCATCCGCATCCACTTTCAAAGTGACCTCATCGGTCGATATTGCAGTGTCGTTCAATTAAAGAAGAAATACAAAAGCCTAAGTGCATGTTTTTTTTGTTCTTTTGTTTGTCGATTGTTCAGGATCTTCAGGATGTTGCAACTTCCACATGGCTTTCATGGAATATTCCGGGGTGAATGTGTTCAGGGGTGAATGTGTTCACGTTCATGTCACCGAGTGAATGTTGAAAACCGTTAAATGGATTCAGACATTAAAGCAGAAATCATACGACCTTTGGAGCATGTTTGATTGTAAGTCTAGTTCTAGTGAACTGGGACAGAAATGAAAGAAAAGCTTTCAGATGTTTTCCACATGCTGTACTGTTTTATTCATGTTTGACGTTATTCCCCTTTTTTGAACCCGATGTGATATCAATGGGACACACGAAGCACCACTAATGATCGAATCACACTTTAACGAACCGTTTAAAAGTTTACCGCAGTCTCAACTCACGTGAAACGTTTTCGTTATTTAAAGCGACTCCGCCGAGCCGAGCCGAATATGATCTTTGGTGTGGTGGCTTCTTAAGGGCCTGTCTTTAGTACTGGGAGGAAAAAAAACACAAACAACACTAATAGCTCGAAATTCACCTGAGAATCCCAGAACTGTAACAAGTCACAGTTTCAACTACATGGATGAATTGCTTTTTTTTTTTCTCCAAGGGCTTCAGGTGAGCCTTTAGGGGCCTGAGATGAAGGAGGTAGATGGGTGTGAGCACACTCGTTTACTGGTCCGGCCTCTCGCCTCAGCGGTGGTGCTGGTGTGGATTTGGCCTATTAGCTGAATGCGGTTTAATGAGAGGAGGATTGGAGCAGAAGCTCGACTCCTGCTCGGCTTTAATGAGCCAAGTGCGAGGCTGTGGACCTCAGACGGCCACGGCGCTTTGTGGATGCCTAATGACACCAGCGGTCCCTGCAGAGATGGCGCCGCTGAGGCAATCGTCTTTCGCCCCGTGTGGTGAAATATCCAAGCAACACCTTTTTGTCACCCCGGGGTCGCCTCTGGACCAGCATTCGTGATCAGCTTAGAGGGAAAGGGAGAAAAAAAACACCTTCGTGCTTTAGAAAAAGTAAGAGAGAGCCTAATGAAAGGATTTTGTGTTGTAATCCAGCATGTGCTAAGAGAACACTTCACTTAACATCGCTAAATCTCGGCGAATGAGACTGCATTTATGAATACGGGATTTTCGTCTCGGGGGTGTGTTTATTTCTGCTCTTGGAACTGATTTTGCTCCGATTTGTGTCCGAGGCTCATGATGCATTCTGCTTTTCCATACTGAGAGAACTTGGGTGAAGATACTGATTAGGTCAGGGTTTAAAAAAACAGTGTTACAATGCACCAAGCTCTGACGCTGGAGACTCAGCAGTTCCACACATTACGTCATAATGTTTACGTATTCGAGCGAGTGTGTCCGTTCACCTGGAACAGATGTCGGTGCTGCTGTTATTGAACATGAGTCAACACTTTCTAACCAATCAGAATCGAACGTTCAGCAGCTCTCTAGTGTAATGTAATTACGTTCATTAGGTGCACTGCATGCCCAGACTTTGGCAAAAGCATATTATTGTTTTATTCGTCTTCGTTCTTATGAGAATCGTCCCTACTTTCGCTCATATTGTTATTTGTTATTTATATTCGTGGTATTCTTCCACAAAGAGCACAAACCCAGGCCAGGATTTTTAAAGAAGGATTCAATAGCATGTGGAATCTGGTGTGTTTCGGATCTCGGTCTAGAGTGGACTTCGGCGGTCTCCGCTTGGAGGCATTAGAGTCACGGCCGCTCTGACCCGATCTATTCTGGGAGATTTTATCCTGGAGGGATTTAAGACCTCATTAGTCGAGCTTCCATAATGTCCGTACGACTCTTGCGAACGTATACGCTAATATCATGCACATGTGCACTTTGTCCCTTCATATTAAAGAACCTTTCATTATGAATCTGTCTAAACATCATGTTACAGCACCTGTTACTGTATACGCAGTGACTTCAATGAGCTCATTCCTGTTCATCAGACACCAAATCGTGCGCTGAAATGACGACCTCATAATGCCACGAGACGTGAGCGCCTGTCACCGGAGTCTTAAATAAATAATCAGATGTGTAATAAATGAATGAGGGCTTTTATGCAGTAATAAATGCAGCTCACAGCTCAAAAGTCAGGATAATTGCTTTGGACGTCAATGCAGATTCGGGCTTAGTCAACAACGTAACATCACCGAGAGCCTGTAGTCCTATTCAGAGATCCTGACATGCAGCCAGACCAACTAAAACAAGATTATTCACTCTGGGCAAGCACACTCACACTCCTCCGTGTGTGTGTGTGTGTGTGTGTGTGTGTGTGTGTGTGTGTGTGTGTGTGTGTACACGGGGTGAAAAGAAAATCAGTGCAGAAATTTACTTCCGTGTACAATCAAACCACTCATGTACTATAAACAGTTTCTCTCTCTGCTCTATGTTCCTGTTTCTCTTTGTCTCTCTCTCTCTCTCTCTCTCTCTCTCTCTCTCTCTTTCTGACACACTTCCAGGTTCTTCTGTGGTCATCTGTTCTGCCAACCCAGATTTGAGGTTGTTGAACATCAAGGATGGTTGAAAATGGATCCTTTTTGTTTAAGTTTTTTTTTGTGTGTGTGTGTGTGTGTGTGTGTGTGTGTGAAGATGTAAAACAAAAAAACAAAAAAAAAAAAAAAACACTTTGTTCGAGTATTTTTAACAGAATGTGTACATTTTATCCATCGATAGTCGTGTCCTGATGTTTACCTCAGAGAATGCAACATCCTTTGGCTTTTACACTTTACATTTTAGAGCTAGTTAAGTTCTAGCTCTGACACTTAGACGACTACAAAAATAATAAGAATAATTCCGCAGATATTAAGCCGCTGTTAGTCGATTTTTCAACAACATCCGAGCAAACAGTTTGGAATTCATCATCGCTGTAAGGAAAGTGACGCGAAGGAAGACCGGAGACGGGTAAAGGCTTTGCTCCGGATCCTCGCGGTGCCAGGGTGTGGATCTGAGACGCAGATTTGAATTTGAGGCTTCTGAGAAATGACGGCGTGTCGTATTTGAGAAGACAAATCGCACCACACACGCAAACAAAACACAGAATGGATAGCAGAGTTTCCTAAAAGCTGTAGATACAGCTGTAGATACATATAGAACATTTGGTTAGAGTCGCACTTGTGTAAATGGTAGCTAGAGTTCTGAAGTTTGCACACCTGTGAAATGAGTCATTGTTCATTAATAGATAATTCACCTGCTGAGTGACTCGCTTAATAAAGAAGAAACATCTCATGGTGGCTCGCTGAGTGAGCTTTAACTCTCAGGTGTGGACCATCTTTCATCCTCTGCTTTCCCTTCTTCCCCTTTTTCTATCTCTGGCTTCATCTCGGTCGAGTGTGCCGCCCTCGGGCCGAGGCTTAACTCTGTCTCTGACAGACGAAAGGCCTCTTCTTCCCCCCGCTGGATCTTTTCCACTTCATCACACACCTCCTACAACGGGGCAAATTAGGGCCAGTTTAGCGGATCTTACAACGGCACTAAACACCGCCCCCAGATCACAGAGCGATTGCTGGACCCGACTCGTCTCACACACCTAGTACTGCTTATCTTTGCCTCAGGCCAAAATCTGCTCCTTCACTCCCTTTCAATCACTCTGTGGAGCCTGGAGAAAATATATAACTGGGTTATTTAGCGCTGTCCCAGAGATGCTATCAGCTCAGGGAGTTTCCCCTGTCAGGAACTACGGCTTGTGGCTTTCAAGCGACGTGCCCGCTAGGTCAGAGGATGCCTTTAATTGCCCCGTTGGCTCTTTTCTCTGCATGTTATATGAGGCTTGGGTTTGTTCGAGGTGGTTCTTCATCTCCCATACATGCCGGGTTCGCCGTCCCTCCACTTTAACCAAAGAGGCGTCTTAAACCGGGAATCCGAACGGCTTTAAAAACGTGTCAAACCTGCGTGCGACACAAGCTTTAATAGACCCGTCCTTTCAGCCCCGCTGAACATTCTTTGACAGCACCGCTGCAGGAGGGTGTGGATTTTCATTCCGTCCTCTCTAAAGACTTTATTACGCTCTTTAATTGGCAGCCGATGGCACCGATCAACCTTTCCGGCTAAAATGTCAAGCCCCTTCGGTGGGGTGAGATCCATCATTTGTCTCTCTCCTCAACTTCCTTTTTTTTTTTTTTTTGTAACCTTTGAGCACTGTGGATTTCTGAGCATGCTCAGTGGAGCGTGTGTAATAAAACTGCAAGGTTTGTTTAACCTGTTCTAAGGCCAAGAAAAGAGGCTGTCTGATACAATTCTTTTTTATTGAGAGGTTGATTTAAAAAAAAAGGGTGAAACCACAGAACTACGGTTGGCAGGTCATCAAGCTTACAAACAAGACGCAAGCAAAACCTTTACTCGCCTAGACTAGTTCTGTTTTTTTTTTAATTCAAAATTTTGGCCTAAAATTAATTAAATCATATTTGTAGAGTTTCTACAGAATTTTTTTTGTTATTTTTTTTTATTTATTTTTTTTTGGACAAAGTGTATAATTGCTGTCTAAAATATATCCACTACAGAAAAGTATTGTTTGTTTGGTTCTTAAACACTTCATTCGTATATTTTTATTTTTGTATGTTTTTTGTTCTGTATCTGTTTTTTTTTTTTTTTTTAATTTGGAATTAAATTTTTTTATGACACATTTTTCAAATCATGATTTTTTTATTTTTTATTTTCTACTTAATGATTCATTTTTCAACTCGTATTTGCACAATCGTTTAGGTATATTTACAGATTATGATATTTCCAGATTATTGATTCATTTTGGAAGTGTTTACATTTTCACAGCTCATTTTCCCGTTTTTTTTTTTTGTTGTTGTTGTTTTTGGGGTTTTTTTTAGATTAACTTCTTGTATTTTCAGTCGACTTACAAGTGAGAAACGGATAGCTTGTGAATCACGTGAAAATCCAGGAATCGTATCTAAAAGTCTCATGTGAATAATTTTCACGTGTTTTACATGTTAATTTCTCGCACGACTCATCCGATACGTCTTGGCGTGTTGAAACAGGGCACTGGTGCTTGTTCTTCATGTAATCACGTGTTATATAATCTTGTTATTTTTCAGTAAGAGGCAGCAGTATTACACTCGCAGAGATTTACACCTAGATCTTCATCAGTCAGTTTTTACACTTGACCTCAGGGAGAATCTCCATCTGTCAGTGTAAAAAAAAAAGGGGGAAATATTCCGGATTTATAGTTCATGTTTGAGTGAAGTTTGAAATGTTAAGAAAAGGAATTATTTCCTTCTGCCTTAGGAGAGTTTTGAACATCTTTTGAAGTAGACTTTCAGCACGCTTAAATCGTCGCGTTGCATAAAAAGGCCAGATGCGTTTCAGACAGTGGACGTGAATTGTCTTTTCACACTGAACTTTTACAAGCGCCCGGCAGCATCGCTCCCTTTTTTTTTTTCTTTTTCTTTTTTTCTATTTTTTTTTTTTTTTTTGTTTAAACAGCTTTTCAGCCTAAATACACAGCACTCAAGAATTCATACAACTTGTGCCTATTAGCCAAACCGATCGTTTACGAGAAGCAAGATTAGGGTTTTCTGCTATTTTCCAAATACTCGTTTTCCCCGAACGATGTTAAATAGCTTGAGACACAAACCTCTTAATACGAACATTCCCATAAATCCAGTTATATGAAACCGCACGCTCGCAACCTAGACTACTTTTATAAACGGCAAAAAGGCTTTTAGCGCACAACGTAAACAAACGCTCTAATTCTAGATAATAGTTCACCATTGGTGATGTTCAGGGAGCAGCAATGGCCAGTCTCAGTGGCTTCATTATCACTCTAATTTGTATTAGTGAGGCTGATCCTCTCAGGAATAATTATCTATCTGGTGTGTGTGTGTTCTCCTAACGAGGTTAAACTTAAGTCTTCACCAGGAACAAGGGCCCAACCTAAGAAGTTGTGGAAAAAAAGCAGGAGAACAGATTTTGTTACTGTGCTCTGTTGTTTTTTTTTTTCTTTCTTTCTTTTCCATCCTTTCTTTTTAATCGATGTTTGTTCTCTGTGGCTTGTACTGGCAAACACACCTGGTCTCGCTTTACGCTCAGAGATCTGCAACAATAAGGAAGACATTAAGAAGATTTATCCATTAATCATCGTGTGGAATTGTTAATTAGGTCGTAATAAAGTATCCCGATGCTTTTGTGAGAAGCACGTCGTTCGTCGAGCGTCTGATAGAGGAGTTTATTTCGATATGGGTTACGGAGGGCATTTGGTCTTGGGCTATCAATAATACTGACATTTCTATGTCAAAGCTTTATTTAGTCATGAAATAAACACCTCAACTGTTTCATCACAGGAACAAAATCTCAGCTTGTTCGCACTGCTAACCTAATTTGGGTGGGAAAATCACAGACCTGGCAACTCTGTATTGTTTTATTCTTTACCATATGAGTAAATAATTACAAAGTACAGAGTGTTGCATTCAGGGAAGGGGTCTCAAGTCTTCAGGATAAAGGAGTGTTGGAGTGTGGGGTTCCTCAGGAATACGGTTGTTTTATTTATTTGTTGCTCTTACTAGCTTCTGGTTAAAAAAGTGGACCTGGTTAGAGAACAACTGTTTCTAGCTGCCCAAAAATTAATAAACAGGAAGTACATTTTCTGATACAAGATTTTCATAATTGCTTTGTTGTACGAGGAATTAAACGCCGGCATGTTTTTTCCTATAAGAGAACAACCCTATGTCTTCTATTCATGACGCCGTTCTTATCATGAGCAGGTGCGAGCTCATAGGTGTGAGCATATCAAAAGAAGGATAATGCGTCGTCAACGCAAGCATCTGCCTTGTACTTGAATTTTTCTTGGCTTGAAACATTTATTTTGGCTCTTCATGTAGATATCAGTAGACTAAAACACCAGCTCCTGCTGCAAAACACGGCTTAACATCCAAGAATACATCAACCTGAAAGATACAATCATAGAAGCGTCCTATCAGATCAGCAGTCTCCTCACAGGTTAAGTCTCCACAGAGCTGCTCCAGCGCTGAACGTTACCAAGAGTTTAGATGGCGCTTCGTTATCGTGGATATCCGAAAAAACTCTGAGGATCTGTATCAAAATTCGCACTTTCAAAGACACTTTGCACCTGCGATGAACAACGGGCTCTTAAAATGTCTTGCGTGTGCGATAGATATAAATGAACCAGGAACAAAAGCATATTAAAAGGAGCTCTAAAGATGATCGGCCTCCAATGAACCGGGAAACTGAACCGAAAAAAAAAAAATCCCACTACCTCATCCAACTCTTCCTCCCTCATTAAACGCACGCTTTTGTTTTCTTTCCTCTCTGCGGTTCAGAAAGAACACCACCTTATCAGCGATGGGGAGGGGATTTATTAGTGCGAAAAAAGATAATTGCTACCCATAGGTCCATGGGAGCCTGATTTACAGCCACTACTATTTAGGATTCCTTCAAGCAGGCAGTCCAAGGCTCTTTATCTCCCCCGTGGCGGTGGCGCTGAGAGGCGCAGGGTCGAGGCCGGACGGTGAGGGATGAGCGCCGCCCTGGCTCGCTGACTCGCTCGCTTTCTCTTGTGGCTCTTTGGCATGGAATAATGCAAGAGGAGGAAGCAGTATGTCGAACATCTGTTAGGGAGCTGACAGGCACCTGCTGGGAAGCAGACAACGTTCCAAAAATTCCAGCCTCCTTTTCAGCCTTTGTTTTGGAAAGCACGCTGAGCTCAGAATGACTCATTTATTTCTTCCTGAGGAGAGGCTCGTAAGCCCAGCTTATCAAAATGTGATTTAAGGGCAGGGTACAGTGAGAAGACACATTTTGCATGTTTTTCTTGAGGACCTTTAGAACCACATGTATTAAAGGTCATGTATCAAAGAACGGCAGATTTCTTAAGAGGTTCCAGAAACTTCTAAGGAAGTGGAGAGATCCAGAAATGGGGTGTGTGTGTGTGTGTGTGTGTGTGTTAGATAGATAGATAGATAGATAGATAGATAGATAGATAGATAGATAGATAGATAGATAGATAGATAGATAGATAGATAGAAACACAGAATTTATTGAATTAATTTCATGTTATTTTAGCAGCGTTGCAGCAATTGTTGCTTGCATTTGACTAATCACTGACATTCAGTACAGCAACCTTCTCTCCACTGTGCTCTCAGAAGAAAGTAACATCATCCCTCCTAACCACAAGGAGTGATGTTTTAACACCTGGATACCATTTGTTCGATATTGCCAACATTCCCTTTCCAGCTTTTCTACGTTCTAGCTTGTCTCCATCGAGGTGAACTTGTCCTCCGGAGCTGCTGATCTCAATGTTCTTGAATCAGCTATGAGCTATCGGATTAATCTGAATAGCGCAGACAAAGCAAACGGGTGTGGTCTTGTCAAGGAAGCACATGAGGTGTAGCAGAAGAACTGGAAAATTCACCCTAGCATACCTATTTCCAACGCTGGCCATGGTTTGCCTTGGTGAGATGAGGTTCATGATGGACCTAGTGGCCTACTTTGTCTGTGCTATGCATATGAGATCACAGTTGTTTTCTACTGGAGTGAATGTGATGGTCCTGTCTAACCACCCATCTAGTCGGTCGGGGGCGTCGGTTCCTCATAGCAGTATAGATTAGCCAGGTTCTGAAATACCACCTCTGGTTAGCCGAGGTGAAACTAGAACCTTAGGTTAGCGCGCATGTAACCATTTTCTCTGACCTCTGGATAACCGTCAGGGTTCCCCATCACTCGGAAACAAACCCAAACTCAATGAGAATGTTCCAAAGGAAACGTCAGCCAATACTAATGGCATTTTATAGTGTCATATGGTCACCACAAGACTGTGTTAAAGGGCTCAACATGTGTGTGCAAGGAAGGTATCCAGATGTTGAAACTCTGCTCCTGGCAGTTATCCGGAGTTCATAGAACACGGTTACATGAGTAACCTACGTTTTATTTTTGTTCATGTGTATTTTCTTCAGAAAAATGTACTCCTCTTGGGCATAAGCCAAACGTTTCTGGTTCCTCAAACTTTGTAGCTGTTTAACTGTAAAATAAGTTTTCACAAACCCACGTGTATGTATGTATGTATGTAACCAGTCGAACAGGCTAATAGTTATTACTTGTTAGTATTTACTAACGGTGGGTTGTGATTCCTTTTTTGCACATTGAGTTAAATGTAAAAATTATTCGTGATTCCGGGGGATTCCTGGGTCCCACGTTGAGAACCTGTAGATGTCCTGAAGAATTCATGAAACCACGCCTGTATTATTGAAATGCTTTCTGCAGTGCAAACACATCACATTACTGTATTGTCTGATATTATCAGCCAAAATTGCCTGGGTAGCTGAAGACGCCTTAAAATACAAGGCTTTTCCACTTGTGGACACAGCTGTGCTCCTCTTCCTACGACCTTTTCCCTTTCCTATGTTATGGCTGCTATTACCTGGGCACAGGTGACATGTCTCCAGGGCTGACTACATGCTTCGGCACAGCCGGGGGCCAAACAGGATATGAAGAGCAGAGATTCTGTCTGTCCGCGCTGATCCCCGAGCTTCGGCCGTGAGGTCAGCGGTTCAAATCCCAGGTGTTGTGCCCCGCAGCGGGGCACGTCTCGTCTAAACAGTGTAAATGGTTACCAGGAATGTCAAAATGAACCCACAGATCAAAGAGGTCCGTTCAAGCACCAGATCCCTGACACATCTACAGTATGTGAGAGATTGGCACAGAGTTCAGGGGTGTAGCGCTCAGAGGATTATTAAATGGAATGAGCGCAAAATAGACTTAACATTTAATCTAACCCTGAGCAAAATATAGTACATATAAGACAATGTGGTTTTTGCGCATGTTTTATTTGCCAATAACAGATGCCTTATTACACCTCAGATGCTAGTATTAGTGTCGTTAAGTTTCCGGATTGAACGTGTGGTTGCCGGATTTGTATACATTCATCTCTGTAACCAGCAGATGAACTGATTAGATTTTGGAACTGAGCCAAACAGTGTCGAGGTCACAGTAAGGTCAAATGTACTCCTTCATGTTCAGGAGCCCAAGGGCGAATTTCTAGTGAAGAATTTTGCCACCACTTTGTCCATATGTTCGTCTGTAGGAAAGTTTTGTTAGTACAACATCTCAGAAGTAAACGGTGAACCGTATAGGTTTGGGTTCAGTGCTTTCATTTTGGCATCAATCCAAACCTCAATTTTTAGTAGTTTAGTTTAACAGTAATAATATACACAGAACAAACAGTATGAAGAAGCGATCGCAGGGCCTTTTCTTCCTGGTTCAGTTGGAGGGTTCATGAACCATTTTGTTAGCAGCTTTTATATGATTGTTCTTGGTGTCTTTCTTTTTTTTTTTTTTTTTTACCCCAAAAATGCCTTTGGAGAAGAAAGAAAATGTAGCTTTTAGTATGTATTGTGTAATAAAAATCAAAATTACACCAAAGACTGAACCATACGGGGTGTTTTTTGTTCAGTTTAGGGACAGAGAAGAGGAAACACACTGTATAGCCGAAGACGTGACGGAATAGCCGAGTGTCACGTTAAAAGTTTCTGAACCATTTTCTTTGTAAATAATTGAAAAGGTAAATTCATTGTTTACTTGTCTGTGGAAAGATGTCTCATATCTGTGTTATCCTCCAGTGACTGGAAAAAGCTATTCGCTATGTTTACACCGGTATGGAGAAACACAGAAGGGAGTTTAAACTGCATCTCATCCTGATTCAATTTCCATTTCTTTCATTTCTCCTTTCTTCTCCGGCTGAAAGATGTCACTTCGTCTGAACATACCGCTCCTCCCGCGTATCGCCGCCTCTTTAGAATAATCTCTTCGCCCGCACAGAAATCTCACCGTCGGATAATCAGAGATAAATATGCTTAATTGAGGCCAAGTGAACTCTCTCTATCTCCACCACGGTCGAGCAATCTAAAGGAAACGTGATAATTAGAATGGCTTCCCTCAGAATGCTGAGAGAGGCACATACACACTCATTTCACAGCGTTTTACTTGTTTTATGGCGTTTTATAGACGCGCAACAAGAGTGGCTTCTAAAGGTGAAAGATGTTCATGGAGCTGTTTATGAGCTTCTCGTAACAATAATCATCCCTGACTGTTTTACTGTTGCGCACAAGCCGACGCAAGTTTATGCAAATATCCGTGCCGAGGAAGAAGCAATTGCATTTCTATCTAGTATCTGGTTCTGGGATTTCGAACCAGAAACGCTGTGCGTATTTATACTAACGATCTGACCACAGATCTTCTCTTACCCGAGTGCCTGGTGTGTATGTTGTAACAGACTTTAGCAATCACACTGAACCACGATACAGAATGTGGGAGGAGATACAGCACACTCTGGGCCTGAGGAGATCTAGCAGGTCCAGGTCAGGAGGAGGCGAAAATTAGCACTCCTCTCCCTTTTCAGGGGGGTCTGAAAGGCTAGTATGCTTGGTCATCCCAAGCACTGATGAGGCTGGACTGCCAGCACTGGAGGGAAGCGAATGTCTAATTACCTATTGTGCCTGACAGAAGCTCCTTAATTACCAACTTCATTAGCTCGCCGCTCTTTGTTTTTCTTCCGAGGGGGCTGGCGGGATGGGGTGAGGGTGGAGGAGAGTGAGGAAAGGGAAGAGAGATGGTGTTTTAGCACCTTTTTGAACAGCGTTCATTCTCTCTCTCTCTCTCTCTCTCTCTCTCTCTCTCTTCAAAGAAATGTTAAGACCTCAGTCAGGGATCTAATTAGATTCGTGGTGAGAACGAGACACCTTCTAACTACCCTCTGGAGTACCCTAAAAGGACAGCAAGTGACTGGACAGTAGAAAAGAGGAACTAGACACACACACACACACACACTTTTTTTTTTCCTCTCCCTTTTTCTCTCCCTCTCTCTTACTTAGACACACACACCCTTGTGTGAATTGGCCTGATTTGCTCTCTGTTCACCGTATGAGACAAAACAGCCGGCGCTTTTCGATTCAGCAAGTTTCTGCTCACTCTTTTAAACATTTCTTACCGGATTGTCAGAGGCATGAAAATTCGGCATGCTCTCGATGCAGCCGTTAAAACATATTCTGTAAACATAAACACATCCTGAATGGTTTATTAGAGTTACAGGTCCTGACTGACAAAAAAATGGAGGCTACATTTATAGGAGGCTTTGCTTTATAAACACTGCTACATTTCATTGATGATTGGATTTAAATGGAACACAAAGACCTAATAGAAATCTGTGCCATGAAAATAATCTCTCCTTATTATTTATATTACAGAGCTGCCGTGGGTTGTTTTTTTAATAAGGCGTGACCATGAATTAATATATCGAAGCCTCCATTTAATATTTCAAGGCCACAAACTAAGTATCTCATGGTTTTTTACGTTATAGCCAGGAATTTTGTAACTCGAGTCCACGACTTAATATGTTGTGGAACCTCATGCTTAATACATGTTATTTTGTTGGCCGGGACGGATGGGTGCGATCCAATCGGTGTGAAAATTCACTGGTACATCCATATTGCAATGCCCCTGATCGTTCTTTGATATTTCGTGCCACTTGCATCAATAAGTCATCAGTGTGCTCTCAGGTTATTAGTGCCTGAATGCTTTAATGCATCTGCTGTCTCTGATTTATTTTAAAATACTGAAGTATTTGTTAATCTCATGGCCTTAGTACATTTAACTATTATTATGGCTACACCTTATTAAGATTTAAGCATCACGTGGCATCAGCAGCTCTGTGTAATCTCCTGCGTTATAAGGACATTTGTTTAACGTTAATTGGCTTGCACTGCTGCACTGTTATTGGTTAACGAGGATTCTTGCCGCTAGCTGATTACCACCTTTAGATTCATGAGAACGTACTATATCGGTAGTGGTTTTGCAGCACTCTGTAGAGGAAAAGATTCCACTCCTCTAACCCTCGGTGTGCTGTTAAACTCTGGGGTTACAAAGTTGAAGCTTGTGTGGCGATGTGTACAGTTTCCTTTGGCTTGTCAGTGGAGTGTTTTGCAGGCGCTCGTTAGTAAACGCTTCAGGCTTTATTAAATATAGTCATACTCCAGAGTGATGGACCGCAATAATATCAGCATTTTTGTCAGCTATTCGTATAACTGGATCGGTTTCTTCTCTCAGCATGTTGAAGTGCCAGACCATCTAGCGTAGCTAGTAAATCAAAAAATGTCAGGTTACAGTTTTTATGAGCGACGGCTGTTCTGGCGCGCTGGTCTGCAATCCGATAAAGATCTATGACAAACCTGTGAAAAATGTGCTAGATGTATATTTATTAACGTTGCAAAAGACAGTTATTTTGCGTCTTCGTGTGCAGACCAAACCACACGTCGGTTCACTTGTTTTGTGAACTTCTATTCCATTGCTATTAATATGCATCTATTCGTTTGCTTTTCTGACTCGTGTACCTTTATTACCATGCGGTATGTAAGACATAAAACACTTGGGATGTGCTTTTATGGAAGGTAATAGACACAGAGCACAGGTTACTCCTCTTATACCTCAGCAGTTAGTTAACAACAGCATTGTTTTCCCTTTTAAAATGAAAAAGATGAAAATTTGCAGATTAGCATATTAGCATATTAGCAAGAAACCACAAAATCCTGAAAACCTGGATAAAGCTTTAGCTCTCGCTGTTACAATTCACCGACACCGGAGACTCCTTCCATAACTGTTGAATCATCCTCTCTGTACAGGAACCCGAGCTGCTCCTACAGAAATATAATGTGTTTGGAACAAGTGCATTAACACAAATGCATGAGCTACTGCTAGAGCTTCTGTTATAGAAAATCGGTCAGTGTTTTTGAACAGTCGGAATCGAGCATTTAGCGGTGTGAAGTGTAGCTTTCATCTGGTTAATTAGAAATGTAGTGAGTTATTCAAAACAACACTTATAATATACTTGTTATATTTAGTGAAGTTCTCGCTGCTCCTGATTGGTTGAAATGAAAACATTTGCCACAACACACAAGTGTGTAAAAGTTGTGTGTGTTTGCCTAGACAGTATATTGTCCTGAGTACGATGTCATTTTGTTGCGTTGACCAAGCGACACACTTTGGTAGTCATGACACTACAGATGGCACAACAGAGTTTTATATGTCAGGCTTTTTTTAATTAGGGTTTAATTTAAAGTCTATTTGCTGAAGCTTTTAGCCTTGACTGAGACTGCAGTAGGTCAAACTAATACCAAACTTCCTGAATGTCCAATAACCAATAAGATAATGAAAACACCCTCTAACATATCGGTTTAAAGAGATTTTACGCCAAACTCTTTTCCTACCTAGCCAATATTTTTCAGATGTTTTGCAACACTTTAATTTTCTCTTATTAGTATTTTAAAAGCAATAATAATTTCAGAAACGTTGCAATTTGTCTTAGCTGTCCACTTCTCGAGCCGTGATTCAATCTCCATTCTGTGTAAACACACCACTGTAAAACATCCTCTGTGTTGTGTGTGTGGTGTGTGTGTGTGTGTGTCTGTGTTTATTTGTTGCTGTGGACCGAATGTCCCCATAAGCAGCAGAATATCTGACCGTTTTGATCTTGTGAGAACATTTGGCTGGTCCTTTTGAGGATGACTGGAGTGTTTGTTGTAAAACTGTAAATGCTCCTTGAAGATAGATTTGTGTGTTTGTGTTTAGCGTGGGCCAATTTATTTTTTCTCCAATCTTTGTGTGTGTCTATTTTTCACTCGATTGAAATAGCATTTCCTCCCGATTACAGTTATTGTTTTGTGTTTGTTTGTTTGTTTGTTTGTTTTTGTACAAAAATAACCCGTTTTACAAACATCACAACAGAAGCGACAGACAGACACTGTAGTTTTTCCAAATACCAAGTATTTTTACCTTTAAATCCATCTCATAATAAAGCTTCACTATTTTCACAATATTATAAATTGTATGTATTAGAAAAAAAGTTAGCACTGCAAAAACTGCTTATGCAATTCTAAGTGGAAACACTTCTGGTAAATATGGATTATTTACATTGTATTGCTGTAGTATTGAATTATTCAGTAGTCAGAGCAGAACTGGATGGAGAACCTGATAAATAAGATGGACCATCAGATGCGACAAACACTGGAGTAGTATGTGTTTCACTGAGCACATTACAGTAAATGGAGCATCAGAAGTATCTTTACAGAGAATCAAATGGTTTATATTTATGGATCATATGGATAGAGAGAGAGGGATTTATGACATTAGTGGGATTTATGTCTCTTTACTGGTGCTCAAGAGTCAGTTAGATTAGAGCATCACTGGTCTCAGGAAACCACTGCCATGTAGAGTTAGAACTTTTCATTAGACACACATGATCCAAATAATCAGCTCATTATTAAGCACTTTATGCGCTGGAGAAGTTTAGAAAAAAAAAAATTGAGGACAACTTATTTTTAAAGTTTTGGAAATGTATGAGGTTAAGAGTGGGAAAATTAGTTCGAACATTTGTGTCTGTTTCTGTCGATATAGACTTGGCTAAATTAAAAAAAAAAAAAAAAACAGATATTATAATAAGAACTTGAATATAAATATAATGTGGAGTGGTGTTGGAAGAAAAAAAAACATGTTGAATCAGTGGGTGTTAATTGCTCGTTAGCCTTTTTCCCCTTATTACTGAACCAAACATTTTAATGTTAGGTGTTTAGAGCAGCTGGTATAACAGAAAAAGCAAGTTTGTTGTCGATCTCATTGAGCCTGTGAGCCGGCTGCTTTCTCTGCGCCTTTAATTTAGTTATTGTTTATTTAAAGGGGGAAAACCCTCTGAGACGGAATCCTGCTTTCCAGGGAAGTCCGCTAGAGTCTAAAAACATATGTTCAGTCAATGAAAAACGCACTGCTCGGGGGTAAACAAGTAAACACTAATTAATGAAACAATCATTTAAAAGAAAATGAGCAGACACACAGAGGAGAGAATTAAAAGAAATTAAATTGGCCTTCAGTTCTGTGCTTGATGTGTAGTCTGTATTGATCCAGATAATAAAACGCCTAGTTTACCGTGTAAACCGGTTCTGTTTTTGACTTCACTAAACTGATCAATAAAATAAATAAGTAAACACGCAAAGGAATAAATATTAGGCGTAGTAAAAAAAAAAATGTAACGATATGCATATGTAATCAAACACTATTTCCCTCTTTGTTTACCTGCACATTTTACTGCAAGGTTAAGGCACTGATATATGATTGATATTCTAATGATAATTATTTGTCATTTTAGACAACAAATGGATTTATGCAGAAAACACGTGTTAATATCGGAATTGTTCCGTATATTTTTTTTTTGTTTTTTTTTCAATGAGGAATTTCTTTGTTTGTTAAAATAAAAACTATGAGACTTGATATAAGGATATAACGTGATTTGACCATAAGTATTTTGTCTATAAGTATCCAAGTCAAATCCACCACATGGGAAAAGTTATTTTGTTCTGAATAAACATGCGACGCAGTGGTGTTGCTGATACTCGTGTAAATACAAATATTAAATGTTTGTTTACTCAGTATTTATTAAGCGCACAAAATACGAGTCATTTAGTGGAGTCAAAAGTGCGACGCATCTCCTACAAAGGTCTGATTTACGTGGATACGCGTCCTCAATTTATCAAAATAGCACACTGTCAATCTGGAGCGGCGGGTTTTAATGGCAGCTTGTTTCTTTTTTTAATCTTCATATTGACAATTATGCAATGTTTCCAGGTTCTGTGAGTCAATGCGTGGCTTTATCCTGTGAGCTAAGTGCGTCCTGCGTCCTAGTAAAAGTGCCATTCAGCCGGATGAGCGGATGTAATTAAGTCTAGTAATTGCCGATTAGAAGGTTTGGGTCACTGGGGTTATTTGATAGGAGGCTGTTTTTAAATGACGGCCAGTTTTTGAGCATCGCTTGCGCAATGAAAGGCGCAGGGTTTACCATCTACTTCTTCTCTCTCTCTCTCTCTCTCTCTCTCTCTCTCTCTCTCTCTCTCTCTCTCTCTCTCTCTCTCTCTCTCGTGTTTGTGTTATTTGAGAGCATGTTGTGCATTGCATGAAGCCAGACATGAAGGAACTGATAGTGATTGATCGCTGTTTTACTCTATAAGCGTGGCATTGCAGTTAATGTTCCTCCTCCGACGTGTTAACGCACTGTGAGTTTAGGTAAGCGGGTCACGAGGTCAACGGCCCAGAAGGCTTGTTGGTTAAAAGGAAATTCGTGGCAGGATATTCATAGCGCTTTAGGTCGAGCTCATAATCCACCTTTCACTGTTCCTGGGATGCGGATGAATGGGATCAGTCTAGAATAATAGAACAATCAATGGGGAACTATGACAAGATCATGATGTAATTGAATTCGAATAGAATTGGAAAAAAGGAACGAGCGATGAAGCAGTATGATCTATTATTGGGAAAAAAAATAATACTGGTCTTATGATGTAATTCACAGCTGATAAATCAATACAGTATACTCGTGACATCCTATAAAACATCTGTAGCTGATAAGGAGTCCTTGCATATAAAATATCAATAAGACCATTTTGGTGTTCTATTATATTAGATCATACTGGCTAATACTTAACTCTCCAATCATACAGTGAGAACTAATAGAGAGACTTTAAAACACTCAAAATTTTCATAATTAAAAAAGAAATTCCCATTACTTCAGTTTTTGTTTAAAACTATACGGGGGGAGATAATATATATAAATAGAAAAAAATGAGTTAAATAAAATGTTTAAATCATTTTTTTCTATTTGTATTTTTATTTAAACACTTTACTAATTTAAAAATTACCCACATTTAAAAAATAATAATAAAACGCTATGGTGAGCCAAATTTGTTTGCAGCGGATCAAGGCACTTTGTCTTTATCTCGGTGCCAACTTGAAAAGATATAATTATCTAGTTTGAACAGGACGGCTCTGAAATCCTTCTCTCTCTCTCTCTCTCTCTCTCTCTCTCTCTCTCTCTCTCTCTCTCTCTCTCTCTTATTTGGAAGGCGGGGGGTGCTCGAGTGGACTGAGCTCCTCCAGATAGGAGTAATGAAGTTGTGCAGTCCAGAGATACAAAAGGGCATTAACCTCATTAGCATGAAACCTTTTCTTGCAGCCATTGTGGGACCCCCCTTTCAGCCTCCTAATCCCTCTATTTCAAAGCTGGGTTTGTAATAAAGCTTTTAAGCGAGTTTGGGTGGGGTGGGGGGGTGTAAAGTGTGATGGTGGTGGTGTTCCAAATCTTCTCTGAAGATTCTTTATTGCCGTTATAGTTCACAGGCCATCAAATATCCTTTTCCATATACTAGAAAATGTCTCGCGCCATGTTTCCGGAATAAGAAAAAATAAAGTCTGTATAATATTGTGTACATTTGACAATGTCACTTTTCCAACAATAACTCCTGGGTGCATGCAAACAAATAATGCGTTGCTCCAAACATGGCACGAATTTAAAAACAAAGCCCCCATTTTTTGAGGCACATTGCAGCTTTCCCCCTTATCGCCTTTTGCGGGGCAGTGAGATTGTACTAAATTATGTCCAACCAGGCCCCCTTTGGATCCACGGATTAACAGATTAAAGTGGACCACTGGGCAAAGCATCCCTCCTCCTTTCCCCTTCATATTACTCTTATGATAATTGCCTAAACTGATTTGCACTTTCACAAAAGCTTGTAAGGACTCTTTGTGGCCTGAACGGACCAGACGCCGTTTTTTTTTCTGATCGTGAAAATAAAACTGATTAATGTCGCCTATCAGACCGAAAGACAAAAACGATGCAAAGAAAAAACAACAAGGATTTCATCCGGTAAAGTATCTAACTGACATTAGCAGCATCCATTTTGTGCTTGTTTTTGTTTCCCGACATCACTGGATAAAAGATCTTATGAACAGTATTATACCGCATATAGGCATGACCACCAATATGCACAGTTTCTCATCATACATCTATTATATTTGCTCATATTTCGAGACCTATGATAATATGTAGCCTGTGGTTCCGTATATGACCATATATATCAAATGCATATACCTAAGAACATCATTAATGTTTTGTTGCTTGAATGATTTACCCCAAAAAAAGCTTCTTTAGCTGTAAACCTCTAATCTCTTTCACCCATCTGAAACTATAGATGATCGAGCTTTAGCTACTGTTCACAAACTTGCCGAGGCTTTCTGCGTTTTTATTCTGAGCAACATGATAAAACTTTATTGACAAAATATTGACAATTATATACTTCTTGGAAGTATATTTTTGTGTTAAAATTGTAGCAAACTTAACACAAAAACACAAAAAATATGTACATTCTGGTAAAAGTGAATTTTCTAACAGAAACATTAGGATTTTAAGTATCTCTGTACATGGAATATATACGCTCAGTGCTTTTGAAGGTTTTGCTGCTTGGCGGCCGTCAATTATCTTTAGATTTAATTTTATTAATTTGTGGGTAATACGGAGTGAAAGAATTATTTGCACCAAAGATCTGGCGTCATAGTAAAGCTAATATTTCAAGGAATGTCAATGTCCTTTTTTTTTAGTTTTTGTAATTGTTGTTAGTTTTTCGTTCATTTTTTTTTTTTGACTTATTAAAAAAACACTTTAACGCAGCATTGCTACTTCATATCGTTTTCACAACCACTTGGACACGATAATTATAATTTCAAAGACTGCACACTTTTTTTTGTGTTTTTTTTTTTTTTTTTTTTAAGAAAAGAAAAAAAAAGAAAACACACACGACATTTCCCAGATTTAAAAAGAGAATCCGAATAAAGTTAAGAAGGGTTAAATTAAATTCACCTCCGCCCCCCAGAAAAAAAATAATAGCTCTTTATCATGCAATTCAAGTTTTGCCAAAAAATATTTTGGTTGGTTTGAGCAAAAAAAAAAAAAAAAAAAAAAAAATATCAAAAGTGCAAATGTCCTATGCGTATTAGGAGTTGTGATTTTGAGTGAGTTAATAATGAGGTGGGGCGGGGGCGTGGCCGTGTACTACCTGTCAATCACGTTGCCTTGGCAACGTGGAATACAGTATTGACAAGTTCCTCGTGGTGACAGCGGTAGGAATTTCTCACCCTCCAGCTGCCGAGATCCGAAGAAGAGAAATTGGCTTTGCTCTCTCTCTCTCTCTCTCTCTTTTTTTTTCTGTCTTTTACGGCGTCCTTTATCCATGTCACACTTCACGTCGTGCTTTCCAGGCTTCAAAAACACCTCGAGTCTTGTGTTTAGTTAATTATTTGGGTTGTTTATGTTTAATCGTCCGACGTGACGTCTATTTCCTCGGGACTCGCCTGTTTTGTCGCGAGCCGCCACCGGTTCACGTGATGCGTGCCCTTCTTTTTCTGCTGCGAGTCCGAGCCTTCCTCTTCCAGTTTTTGACGCTTAAATTTTGTTCTTCTGTTTTGAAACCAAACTTTGACCTATAAAGGGAAACAGAAGCGAGAACAAAAATTAAGACAACAAGAAAATACGCAGATAAAGTCATAAACCGTCCTTCTGGTAGGTTTATACATTCATTGACCAAACAAAACCAAAAAAAGCGAGCTGGCTTTCTCAGCTTTAGTATCAGTGACTGGTCTGGAAGAAGATGAATAGCCTTATACAGGAAAAAAGGCACACAGTCACTCTATCCGTGAGTGAAGTCTAAATAGCTAGTCTTCATTTGATTTAGCGATCTCTTTCCTGACGAGACACAACACCACAGTCTAAATATACTCCAAAGGGTACTTGGGAACCGACAAAAAAAATAATGTGCTTCCGTTGGATCTTAACGTTTTTGACTAAATCTCCACTTCATTATGTTTAATTGTACTTATAGCTTATTTGTAAACATGGATTAATATTCAGTAGCCTAAATAAAGAAAATCATTCTGTACATGTAAATAAATATATACATATATGAGATATTTTGGACTTTTTTTTTATCGTGTATCTATTTTCTAGATATCTTTTTTAATAATGCAATGTACATAATTGGACTCTAAGGACCACTATGCTAAAAATTAATTAAAGGCACAGTACACCACCTTTCTATGTAAACGATACACACTACTCCCTTAATGATGCCACCCAAGTGACAAGGAAAGGTGCCTTTATTTCTGAGAGTATACAAGCATAATATAGTGGAAACCTTATTCCAGGTAGACGTTGGCGGCTGTTGTTGTTTTTTTGTGTTTGTTTGTTTGTGTGTATTTTTAATCCAAAAAGGATCACTTAAAAGAAATGTCCAACCATCCATCATAAATATTTAGTGCACCACGACTAAGCAAAATAATAAAATTCTCTGAACCATTTATACTGTGGTGTCTACTGTTTTTGCGTCTCTTGTACAACACTCAAGAAAAACCATTAAAACATGAAAATGCAGAATATAGTCAATAGCCTTTGAGTCATGGTTATCCTCTCTACCTGTAATATATGGTCTTATTTTACATAGAAAGGTGAATATACATTTAAAGCGATTTAAGGTAGATAAATGTTTCGTAAATAACTTTTATGTTTGCATCAAAAATGGTTCTAAAAGTGTATAAAGAGATCTAGCCGTTTTTCCTCAAAGTGCGTAAACGGAAATAAAAAGAAAAGGATAGAGTGAATGTCACTGCTGTTCTAAGGGTGTTAAATATAACTGTGTATAAACACACTAGCATCCATGATTTTACAGTTTCATACTTAATGCTGTTTCATGCAGATATTTTTTTGCACATTTTACCAGTGAGAATACGTTTCACAGTGAGACTGAACACCGTAGTGGTGTTTAGTGCACTAACTGTAACAGTGCAAAAAAAAAAAATCCATTACCAAGTAAGCACCACATTTATTTTTCACACATATGTAGAAAGTGACTGTGCCGCTGTCACTCACTGGGAGATTTCTGTATTCGAATTGTATAGGTTATTGAGCCACGATATTGAATGAGCGTAGAAGGAAGGAAAACTTTTTTTTATTGCATATTGTCCGCTTCTTTGCCCCCGTTAGCTTTAATTCGTCATCTTTTATCCTTCATATCAGCCTCAAAGCCAGCTTGGCCAGCGAGGTGCATTTAATGCGCTTTTTTCAGGACGCTAATTGAAGCATTGAAGTGGCTCCTATAGTTCATTTCTCCCTCTTGGCCTCGTTTAGAAAAGGGGATCTGTGCTCACACCGGGCACAATACAGCCACCGAGGCATATAAACACAAATACGACTCTAAATATGGCGCCTCTTTCTCTGAAGTGTCCCCTTTAAACTGGTTAACCGGATAAGTGGCAGATTTTTTTCTATAAGGAGTTAATATGAGGTGGTAAATTGAGCTTACGCAATACATTTATAATCCTGATCTTAACCAAAATTTCATTTTCAGTCAACACGAATTTAACCGTGAGCCACTAAAAACAAAAACATAAGCAAGTAGCCTAATGCGTTGATTAGTTGTACATATGCGCTCCTAAATCGCCAGATCATTTAGACATTGATAACTAAATATTAACTCTATCTGATTAGTCACAATTAATTAAAAATACTGCAAATTACTGAATATAATTATATCTTTATAATAATATGAACAAGTGCTCGTTGCGAAAGCTGAAATCTTCCTGATAACATAGGCCAGTTTGTTTTTTTTGTTTGTTTTTATTTTTGTTTTGTTTGTTTGTTTTTTCCACAATCCCAAGCAGTCGAACACGCAGAAAACTCACCGTGTTAAAAATTAAAAAAAAGAGCACCGCTTCGTAATGCATATTCATTTTTTAAAAAAAATCCCAAACAGCACAATGAGTTGTAATGAAGGCGCACGGACATGTATTTCAGACTTAAAGAAGTTATTATCTTAAATTTAGTGGCATGCATGCGCACTTGGGTCATGCACGACTAACTGTAGCTTAGCCTGTAATCGCTGCTATTTATGCATGAAATATGCATCAAATACAAAAAAAAAAAAAAAAAAAACATTTTTAATGTTACGTTTAAGTTATACACGTGTATCTCAGAGTCGGGTAGATGTGGTCCTACCTGAGTTTCTGTGAGGCTGAGGCTGTGCGCGAGCTGCTTCCGCTCTGCTCCCACAACGTAGTGGTTTTTTTCAAACGCGTGCTCGAGCCGGAGCAGCTGCGACGGAGAAAACGCCGTGCGAATCCGTTTGGGCTTCCTGGCGAGCGCGTTGTGCAAAAGGAAGCTCTCCGGACTCGTTTCGTTTCCTGCAATAGTGCACGAAATATTGATCGTTTCTTGCATGTAAAGCGCTACGTTATCTACGTTACTTTTGTAACCCATCGTCACTATTAGACATCCACACAGGCCTTTGTATTAATACTCCAAAGCAATCGAGCTGACAGTAAATTAATGAAATTTAGCACAAGAAATTGTTGCCACCACGAGCACTGTGCATTCGATGCAGTTTTATTTAAATTGTAAAAGAAAAGAAAAAAAAACAATTCTGGATGTTTAATTATTCGTCTTTATTCTTTAGCTCATCTCGCATTTCTCAGTACAGGGCCTAGAAATTGCTGTAGTGTGAATTCAAGCATGATCCAAATAGAAAAGAGCAATAAGGTTGTAATTTTAATTATTATTTAACATTTTGACTTGTCACAGAACGCTACACGGTTTTCGAATAATTAGTCACTTATTAGTTGCTGATGAAATGATTGATCAGTCGAGTAATGCAACAATTAACACGTATTTCTACTATTAAACACTTTACAGAAACATAAGAGATAAACGGTAACGTCAATAAAAAATATCCAGTGCAACAATAGTTTAACTGAAAAAGTAATCATAATGTGCACCGTAAAAAATAGATTATGCAACATATAGGTTAGAAAGCTAAAGCACACACACACACACACACACACACACACACACACACACACACACAAAATAAAATAACACATCAATTCATAATGTGTTCGTACGTACAAGCGTTATTTTGTGCTGGTGTTAATGCTTACATTTAAGCAAACCAGGCCATAAAGCGACTGTTTCTTTTCCATAATTCGATGTCACTTTTGTTAACACTAAACAACTTAATTTCCTTTACACAGACTTCATTAAGTCTTTGTTTATGAGCCAGGAGAGAAGCGGATGGATATCCTCTCGGATTATTTCAGAATAAATAATGCAGCCATTATTTTCGGCCTTGTAATTTTACACCAATTGAAAGAGTCATTTCTATTTCTCTTGCAATTTGCTGTCTTATTTTAATTGTATTATTTAGCTTTCCTCAAATAGCAAGCCCGTTTGTGTTGGTTAGGCCAATAGATTAAATTTAGTCTAATTTGGTACATTTGCATTAGTAGTTTTGTTTTCCTTGAACAAGCATATAATTCTGAAATACATACAAAATTAAGTTTGTAAACAATTTTTCACAGTTGAGTTTAATTTGTTTTTCACAAATTTGCAAAACCTTAAATGTACAATGAACAAAAAAGTGCGTTTAAAACCATGTTTTCGATGTGCTCGATTTCATATTTGTGTAATTTTGTTTCTTTGTAATTTAGCAAACAGTAAGACGCAAGCTAAAATTTATTTCGATCTACAAGAACACTTTTTTTTAAAGGAAACAAACGAAAGTTAGAGCTGTGTATTGTTATTCTTCTTGTACTGCTTATATTACAACTAGCACTAATAATTAACAACACAGTAGTAGTAGTAATAATAATAATAATAATAATAATAATAATAATAATAATAATAATAATAATAATAATAACTCGTTTGTAAACTTACCTTGAAATCTGTGCCCCAGATATCTGTATCTGTGTATTAACCACGGGTAAAAAGTTGCGGGGTCCCTTTGCTGGCTAGCAAAGAGCGCGTGCGGCCCGTGCGAGGAGGTAAGCGCGTGGTGCGCGGCGAGTGCATGCGGCGGTGGCGGAGGTGGTGGCGGATGATGAGCAGGAGCGGGAACGACCGGGTGAACGGGCACGGCTGAGTTGGGCGCGTGCGACATGGCCTCGGCGAATACAAGGTCCGCGCTGGAGTAAACGCCCCTCGCGCCGGTAAAGCCATTCAGAAACGGGCTCACGTGGCTGGCACCGGCGTAGCTGAGCGCCGCCGCCGCCGTGGGTCGCGTGGGCTCCTCGGATCTGGACGCCGGTAGAAGAGGAGGAGGAGGATTATTATCCTTCGCTACCAAAGACTCTATAGTGAAACATCTCTTCGGCGTGGGCTGAAACATGGTGCTTAAAAACCGGGAAAAATATTTCCGCCACTCACTGTTAACGTGAAGTCCTTGAATCGGAGGGGAAAATACTCCACCAAAAAGTTGTCAGGAATAAATAAGTTACAGAGTGTCGATTTTTGAAAGCGAAAAGATTTTTCAAAACTCTGTACAAAATGCACACATGGCGACGGCGGACGCGCTTTGCTTCTCCGCGCGCTCCATGGACGCACACGAACCGGTTCCTGGCCAAGTTGTGGCGGAGATTCTGTTCAGCCTAATTAGCACCCGAGCTCCTGTAAACACCTTCCTCTTATCCGGAGCCGCCGTGATGCCTCGGTGATTGGTCCTCGCTCCTGTTTGCCTTAAAGGGTCCGAGGACGGAAGAACAGTCTCTAAAGCGCGTTAGATACCCTCACCGAACGGATAACGGAGAGAGAGAGAGGCGGATTCAAGAGAAACGGAACGGATTCGCCCCCCCTTTACCGGAACCGGTGAGATGCCCGCGCTGATCTCGTTGCAGAGACTCGGAGGTACCTCTGTGCGTTACTTATTTCTCTCACAGGCCAAATAACGTTGTTGTTTAATTTTTAAATGTTTGTTATGCTTTTGCACAAAAACTGTCACTGAATTACAATAATAGATAAACGCTGCACAACAGTTCAACACAAAGCTACAGACGCTGCTTCGAGATATTCCTGAATTAATCAGATCAGAGAGTTTTAGACTCTCTGTGGCCTCTCCGGCGTTTGCTTTGCGACCCTCCGCGTTTTCATTTTTTCCGATGTGATGAGTTAAGTTTAGACTCTCTCTCTCTCTCTCTCTCTCTCTCTCTCTCTCTCTCTCTCTCTCTCTCTCTCTCTCTCTCTCTCTCTCTATTGGTCAGGAGGATGGGGGATGAGGCTCATTTATTAGACACAGGCGAGATTTTCAGCTCCGTTTGTTAAGAGGCCTATTACGTTCTATAAGCGCTCATTAACTGACCCATAAGGCTGAACATTATGAACATTACCATTTATTTAATGTTACAGAATTCATTGACGAAAATTAAAGGTGCGTGTTAAACTGATGATGAGGATTATTATTATTATTATTATTATTATTATTATTATTATTATTATTATTATTATTATTATTATTATTATTCATGGGTGTTTATTTTTGTTGTATTTTTTTCCATATGATATAATTATTGTGATGGAGTGCATTCCCATCCAGGATGTCCCTGATATGCGCCAGTGTTCTCGGCTCCATAGGATACATCGCTAATAATAAATGACGAAACATTCTGTAATGATCCATTGTTTGCTATTTACACATTTGCAATTTAAACATGTTCGAAACATTTTAAACATCATCTGAATAAGTTTCACCATTTTCAGGCGTTCATGATTTTTAGATGTAAGCTGGTAAGTTTAATAAAAAAAGAATAAAAAAAATAAAAATAAACAATACATATTATAACGTGCTATTGTGCCATTACTGCAAAGTGCTATTAACTTTTTTATTATTTATTTTGTCCCAATAGCAATATGTGTATATATAATCTTTAAGCTGCAGTTCACA
Organism: Tachysurus vachellii; assembly: GCF_030014155.1. Lineage (NCBI taxonomy): Eukaryota > Metazoa > Chordata > Actinopteri > Siluriformes > Bagridae > Tachysurus > Tachysurus vachellii. The sequence continues at coordinate 3,018,077 of NC_083465.1, forward strand.
ATGAACGCATAGTTCAGTTAGAATACAAAGTAGGTGAACATTTATTATTATTATTATTGTTGTTGTTGTTGTTGTTAGTTACTTGGTTAGTTAGTTAGTTAGTTAGTTATTGTTGTTGTTGTTGTTGTTGTTAGTTATTATTGTTGTTGTTGTTATAATAAACCCTTAGCGCAGTAGCCGACATTTCATTCTGTCATGTATTTGGATTATAGATGGGACAGAAAAAGCACTTTTTGTTCTGCGTTTCTAATAATCAGTATCATCGATGTATTCTGCACTCAAACAAATATCGAGTAAACAAGTTCAGCTTTAGTCAGTGTTTACTTTCAGTCTTTTTCTTTAACAAAGTATAATGTTTTTATGGAGTATTTTAGGAAACTTTATATCAATACTGCTTTCCAGAGACTTAGACTTTATTTTAGGAGTAGACACGACGCAGGATGCAGTTTATGTAACACGCATTTTCTATTATTATTATTATTATTATTATTATTATTATTATTATTATTATACCTTTCTAGTAGCTATCGGTGTATTTTGTGTTTGTGTTTTGTTTGCTCCCACCCCCTTTATTCATGATTGATGTAAAACTGCTGAAGACGATTATTCAGTGTCATGTGGGAGTTAAGAGGGGAAAAAAAGTCTAAGGACGCCGCCTGTAGGCTTGTTCGTGAATTGCACAAAAAGCTAAGTTACAGCAGTCTGTAGTTCACGTCCAAAAACCCCAAATTATTTTTTCCCCCCAAAACAAAAAAACATGGCAAAACAGTTTGGAATGTACATGTTTGGAATATTGTCTCACTGTGCTTCAGTTTGGAGGAGGCTGTCTGGGTAGGTGATGTTTGTGGCCCGTGAGTATGGGTGAATTTTTAGCTGTGCTTTCTATTTTTATATATACATATATATTTGATATGAAAAAAAGTCGTATTTCAAGTCTTTCCCGACATTCTGTTTTCTTGACGAACGCGTACAGTAAAAGGGGTGGAAAAAATCTGGCCGGCAGAAATGCTGCTCAGACCAAAGCAATTTTCTCCCGTGTTTTGATTAGAAGTCATGTTTGTGTAGCCAGCTAGTTCTCATGCTAAGAGACACCTGTTAGCTAATGATGATTTTAAAAAAGGAGCCCTAAAATGATGATGGATGATGATACTGAACCTGCCCAGGTTAAAATCCTGCCAGGAAAATGAGACTTTTTCCAGACTGTATAACAGCAGGACGAAGCCTTCCAACGATTTTTAAAGCCGCCAGAAAATGTTTCAAATATGAGAGGAAGAGCAAAATTAGTCTAAGGAAGAAAAAAAACAGCTATAAAACATGGGTTTAGACCTTGTCCTAAAATTCTAATATTTTCACATGGGAGAAAAAGAGGCGTATTAAGCTTTAATGGAAAGGTGACGTGAGGTGGTTAATGTAGATGTATTTTTAGAAAGATCACTTGTGTGTGCAAAGTTTTGTATAAAAGAATGTTTAGTAATGCTTGTTAGTGTTATGCTTACATTTGTTAACATTTTAATTATGATTAAATTTATTTTTCACAAAGCCTAGATCTGAACATGAACAGCAAAAAATGTGACCCTCATAATTAGTAGTTTCTGAAGTGCTACATTAGTCTGAATTGATCTGTTATTAGTCCAACAATCATGACAACTCTTATATAAAACCTAATATCACGTTAAATAATAAGTCCTTAAAATAATTATACAATGTTCTGTTCAGTTCGTGCACTGTACTGTACTCTTTACCACTAAATCTTGTTGTTTTATTCTTGAGAGATATAACAGCTAAAATTAAGTAGGAAAACCAACCCATCTTTCTTCTGTTCGTGTCTTTACTTGTTTTCCCTAGTAGCCTTCAGTCAGGTCAGACTTTCTCAGAAGAACTTCATCAGCATTCACTTTAAGTCGTAATTAACCTATGACAAGGCGTTCTCATCATGGAGGCAATTATATGTGGACGCCTTTACATTAATGAACGTTTATGTCCAAAATAGAGATTTGTGAACGCGACAATGGTTTTAGGCAGAAGAAGTGAAACGAATTCTAGGTGCCACGACTGTGGATGAACGAATTAACACGAGTAAAGCGATGACAATCCGCTGCTTAATATTTAATCGTTTGCTCACAGACTGTGTGCGCGCCTCTGTGAGTGCGTGTGTGTGTGTGTGTGCGTGCGCCTCACTGTGTGTGTGCGCCTCAGTGTGTGTGCGCGCCTCAGTGTGTGTGTGTGTGCGCGCGCACGCCTCAGTGTGTGTGTGTGTGTGTGTGTGTGTGTGAGCGCGCGCCCGCTCGGGTGGGAGTAAGGGTAAAAAAGCTAGCCTAATGTTTAACTCAAGATCTTTTATACTTTTGTAGTTATTCATATAAAGGAGTAACTGAATTATACAAAGGAAATAAAAAACTTTTAAAAGCATCTGACCCCCTTTTTACACAATTTCACATAATTATAGCCTTTTATAAAATGAAATGAAATACGATTTGATGTGAGTCGAGAATTATTTCGCTTGTAATCATATTATTATTATTATTATTATTATTATTATTATTATTATTACTATTATTATGTTGTTGTTGTTGTTTTGTTGTTAGATATTAGTTTCCTTGCTATTTTTGTGTCTTAACGATCAAACGTGGATCCAGCAAGTGAATTATTAAACCAAACATTTTTTTTTTTAAATATAAAAATGCATTAGAATTTATTAGAATTTCTTACTGTCACCGAAAAACACTTACAGCTGAGAAAATGCTCTCATCTCCGTGATGCTTTTTCTTTATTTCCGAAGCTCTAGTTAAATTGTTAATCCTGATAATCCAACTCAGTGGACCTCACAGTTACCAAGAACTAATGCTATTGATTAGAAAGAGTTCTTTATTTACCACCTTCTTTAAGTGGCCTGATCTAAATAGATGCTTTTAACCTTTGACGAGCGTCTATGCCTTAAAACATTGGTTTTGTTAAGTTTATTACGTTGTTTTAATTCGTAAACTGCCCTCTAATATACTATACTGCTATTAAACACGCACACAATTTTATTTTTAATGCTATAAAGTTTTTATTGTTTACCCGAATGCTGGTTACTGCTTTGGTTTAAACAGCGGTAGGTCCGAGGTTATGAATGTAATAACCATTCGTTAGGTCACAGGGACGTTTGTGCACTGAGATCCAGGAGGGGCTGAGCAAACAGAGAGCTTTAATCCAGTTTGGGAAGTTCATCACCTCTGTCGTGGGAATTCAGGCCTTCAATGGTGACCAGCTAGAGCTTGAAACGTGGCAAACAGAAAGCCACGTCACGCGTTAAGCGCCTAAATGTTTCATTTTGGATGTCTTTTTTTTTTGTTGTTATTTGAAAAGAGAGGAATTAAAGAGAGGATTAAAATGTCCGGGTGGTCCTACAGCACCATTCCGCTAAGACATAATCTATACAGCTGTCGTTTATGTCCAACTGATGTATGCATTCAAAATTCTGTTTATTAAATAAAGGTAAGGTAAAAGACACTGGTCCTTCACAGCAGCTCAATACAAATAAAGCATTGATTATTAAATATGTAGCAGACGCCTTTATCCAGAGCGACTTACATATTTAGCTCATTTTTATACAACTGAGCAATTGAGGGTTAAGGGCCTTGATCAGGGGCCCAACAGTGGCAGCTTGGTGGATGTGGGAATCAAACCCACAACCTTCAGATCGGTAATACATCACCCTAAGTAGCCCTGTGTAACTATGCTATACTAAATAGAATTTAATATGCTTCATTAAAAGAGTTCAGAATGTCTTCTGTTGCAGGAGAAGGAAAATAGGAGCTGCCGCTGTTGTAGTCCACATTGAAGTGCATTGTTTGTAGTGTAGTTTGTGCCGTGTAGGTGAAATTGGAGGAAAAGTTTGTACTCTGCTTTGTTTTAAGTTCATGATGAGCTGGATCATCCCACAGTTTCTGGAAGTACATTGTCCTGGTTACTGATTAGGTCTTTTTAACATTTACGGCATTTAGCGAACACCCTTATGCAGAGTAACTTAATTAGTTATCTTAACAATTTATTTTTTATTTGAATTTATTCAACTGAGGTTTAAAGGGCCTTGCTTAGGGGCCCAGCAGTGGGAACTTGGTGGACCTGGGATCCAAACTCCGATCAGAAGTCCAACACCTTAACCACTAAGCTACCACGTCCTATTTTTGACACTTTTTGATGCTGAAAGTAATTTAGTGATTAAAAATAAATAAATCATTAGAATGCCATTAATGTTCTTATGCAGTTGATGCAATTTTTTGTTTGTTTGTCTGTTCATTCTATGAATAAAATAATTCTATTCATTTTGAAGAGATACAAAGGCTAAATAGCATTGCAATCACCCACAGTTTATTTCAATGTGAATATGTTCAAATGAAGAAAAAAAAACGATAGGAAGAAGGATCCAATTTTATTTAAGATCACATGAAAGCACATAATGTTTGTTCCAAGTGTTTACTGGTTTAAAACAAGGTTTCAGCGTATGATCAGCCTGGTCACCCACCCGGCCACTCCACCGACTGCACCTCCCACAGACGCGACGACAGCTGTGGCCACATAAGTAAGGCCGGCCGCACCTAAACATCATAATCATCGTCATCATCATCATGATAAATTATGAGATAAGTGCAATACATGCTTTGTTTTTTTTTGCATCTCTAAATGTGTCTCTGAGTACCCCAAGACTGCAAGATGGCAACGAGGCTTCCCGACGCCACACCACCACCGTTAGCGATGGCAGTTGATGACATCATTGATGATGCAAGGGACCCCGCAGCGATGCCACCAGAGGTGAAACCAGAAATGGAAAGGACTAACGGAGCCACCAGCACAGAGAAGGCTTCAAACAGACACATGGGAGAAGTCAATGGACAAAAACTCTGAATCTTATCGGTGCAGTCCTATAAGTGTATACAGAATCATAACTAAAACATTCACACTGAGGTTTGCTTTCTGCTAACCAGTGAGAGATACCAGTAACATGGTACAGCTTTAAAAGAAAAGATCCGACCTTACACATTAAATATGTTATTCAAAGATTCAATTCAGATCAAGTTCAGAGTTGTTATAAACAACACCTCCATTTTAAATCGACCTAAAGTAATTGGACAAACATTACATTGTCATTTTTAACACTACTTGGTGAAACTTTCTCTTCGTATTGACTTGGTGGAGCCTTCTCTTGGTTATTGACACCGATATGTTTACCTCCTGCAGGCTGTTTTTGATCTGTTGTAAGGGATTTTATTTTATTTTTTTTGCTTTGTCGTCATCCACCGCAGTCTTCTGGGTGTGTCAGTGTTCCCGAGCCCACCTAAGAGCTGCTGCTGTTTTTAAGGATGCAACAATTAGTAGACAAGCTCCACCTAATGTTTTTATGTCAGAGGACACATCTGGCCAGAAAACTGCTAAGCAACTAATTACTTTTGTTCCCTTGACAAAATAAATAAAATAAAAAAAGCAGGGACCTTCCTTAAAAAGTGCATGTAAATACCCAGAAAAAACAAAATGCTGGTGCAGACTGCTAAAATATCAAAAACCGTCAACGGCCAAAGCAGTATGGGTCTGACTGTCTGATCGTGGTGCTTGTGTGTTTGGTTGTTGCTGTATTTTCATTAGTCTTGTGCCACAGAAGGACGTGCAGTTACGACACTCTCAAACATAACAGAATAAATCAACTTTGGCTGTTAGGTAGCCGTATAGAAATAGATCATTATGGTGGGTTTTTATTTTTAAAGCACTGTGTATTCAGCAGCAGTGGAGCAACACCATTACATTACTACAATCAGATTTAGTTTATAGACTCCATGGTTTAATAAGACAGGTTTTGGTAAGTGCAGTAGATCATTACTAAAATTCCATGTGTACAGCCTAATGGGCTTCTTTCTTATTGTAAACCAACTGAGATTTGTTCACTTGTATGTAATGTTTAATATTTTCCCTTGCTGTTGTACCTTCCATGATGAAAAACAGCTCAATCTGAATCTGTAGCATGTAGCTGAAGCACTTCACCTACACTTTAACTACTTCCTCATATATACCAGAGGATGATAGACATTTTGCTACACAGTAGTTCTATATAAAATTTAGGGTCACTGTTCGGGTCAGTAGTTATTAAATTTGGAGCTATGTTTACTAAATGAGTAACACCATCACCGGTGAGCTACAGAACCGCTGACGTGGTCCTGGGGTCGTAAAGTTTGGTCACAAATTTGAGCTCAAAATTGTGCAAAGCGTGTATCTTAAACACGTGCGTCAAGTCAGAAGATAATCATTTTGTGGGAACGTTTAGGTATTGAAGGTCTGACAGTAAGTGAGGAGGACGGCAAAGTTTCAGTTTCAGTCCAATTTAATAAAACAGATGGATTTTTGCACACAGTCTGTATTTGAGAGAACAAATATGCTGTGGATTTGCTAGCTGGCTTTCCACCCAAGTAAATCTGGATATCATGCAGATGTAATTGAAGGTAAGTTTAGTTAAACCAACATTGATTAATTCAACACGATTTAATGCAACTTAATTTAAAGGGAGGTTGTGTTCGTGGTCCTGCCTCACACCTGCTGCGTCATTTTTCAAGCCTTTTATGGCCATGTTTTATTCCATTTGGGTCTGGTTGTTTTCAATATTAGTCTGTGTGTGTGTGTGTGTGTGTGTGTGTGTGTGTGTGTGTCACACGCGCACGCACATTAGTACTGCTCTGGAAGTATGATTTTGCACAATGTATTATGTTGTGGGCTCAAATTATATGGTGGCTGTGAACCTTCTGGTTCACAGACTGAATATAAAAGAACACAGAAGCACATATGCACCTGCTAAACTACTGTTCCACAAGTCACAGCTATATTTTCCCCCGATTAGACTCTAACTCTTGCCTTCATAGCTGACTCCTGCTATGGCAGCAGTGCTAAGGCAGGACGAATAGCTTGCTATTTTGGGAATCGTCTTCGCCTTGCTGCTGCATGATTCAGCATTTATTTAACAGCAAACAAATCGATGATGAACTCTGATAAAATGTACAAAATGTGTAGAGTTACCATAGACAACAATTTCATCCTTAGCTGATCATTCTGCTTATTTAGATATCGATGAATCTACAAATCTATAGTGTTAGTAAATAGATTTTTCAGTGATGGTGGAGTTGAGGAGCTGGATTTCCTGCAGGCTTACCTGCTCCGACTGCAGCTGATATCATGGTTGCTGTGTGAAAGGCAGGCATCAGAAAAGCATCAATAACATGTGATCAGCTGTTTTTTTTTTAAAAAAAAGGTTTTAGAAATATCAGGATAGAAGAACAGGATACTTACGAGAGATCATGATGTCCACACAGCTCAGGCAACTGATGAGACCTTACACAGAAACGAAACCTACGCGTAACTGTGACGAAAGGCTGAAGCTGGCCAGTTAACACTATAATAAATAAACACAGGACAATTCTCTAGAAGATTGGCACGGTTCCTCGTGCAGGAAACTATATAATATACAACACGGGTCAGTTTTGGTGTTTTGCCCCTTGTTTATTGTCCCTCATAGAAAAATAACTCAATCTTATACAGCTTGGTGGTAAAGAAGGAATAAATATGTATACACACACACACAAACACACACACACACACACACACGCACGCACTTCAGAGAACACCAAACACCGAGGCAACGTTGAATTGTACAGCCCTGTTTGCTGTAAATGGCCAAAAAACAAATCCTTTTCACTTATTTCATACATTTCCTAATAAATATGTCATGCTCTTTACAGTGGAATCCCCCCAACTTTAGCCAGCCATGAAACTGGAAATGGTCTAAGTGATCCAGTGATCGTTGGTTGCAGGGCTGAAAAAACTTTTTTTTAAAGGATACACACACACACACACACACACACACAAAACACAACACAGCATGACAACACACACACACACACACACAGAGAGAGAGCTCTGACAGCTTAGAGGAGGCATCTGAACACGTGCCCACAGACACTAGCCCAGCTGTTATACTGGTTAGAATAACAGACTCTGGTGTCTGGTAACACTGTCGACACAGATATCTGCTGCAGGGGCTTACATTCAAAGATAAGCCTCCCAAAACAGCCCCAAACTTCAGAAAGCCTTGGTAGCTCAGTGGGTAAGTGAGGTGGTCCTTCATGCTGACAACCAGGTTTCAAACTTCACTCTTTTCTTCAGACAGACGCAGCTTTCAGCAGCAGTACTAGGAAGTAAAAGGTAAACACTCCCAAAAATACAGTGCAGTCTGAAAGCTCTGGTAGCTCAGTAGGTAAGTCAGGTGGGTGTTTGTGTTGGTGACCCTGGTTCAAATCCCTGACTTTTCTTTCGAAGTCTTCAAACATGGCAATGCAAAGTAAAAGATAAAGCCCCTAAAAAAAAGCAGTGTAACATGTCAACCCTGGTAGTTTGGTGGGTAAGTGAGGTGCCTGGGAATGCAGAGAAGCACAGGTTCAAATCCCTGCTGTTTGTTTTGAAGACCTTGTGTGTGCTATGCAGGGCATATAAAGTAAAAGATAAAGCCCCTAAAAAAAGCAGGGTTGTTTGAAGGTACTGGTGGCTCAATGGTCTGAGGGTGAGGTCTGTCCTGTCACTGCATGGACACACAGGATTGAGACTGGCTGAAGGTGAGCTGAAGGTACTGGACCCAGGAGGGACACTAAATCCAGCAAAGAGAGAAAGAAGGAGAAAAGCTGGTCTGTCCCAACTGGGGCTCCTGGGGTGGTGAAAGGAGGGGTTATGCTGCTCTGGGCTGTGTATAATATATGATAATATTGCTATATATAAAATCTACTATACTGTATGTATTACTGTTTCTATATTATGTATGCATGTTAGTGTATATATACATATTTGTGTATGTAAGTTTATGCAATAGGATAGTAGAATAGTGCAAAAAGTATGTGTATGAAATGTACATGAACAGTAATATATACAGTATTAAAAATGAAATGTACAACATATAACAGTAATATTATACACAGCCCAGAGCAGCATAACCCCTCCTTTCACCACCCCAGGAGCCCCAGTTGGGACAGACCAGCTTTTCTCCTTCTTTCTCTCTTTGCTGGATTTAGTGCCCCTCCTGGGTCCAGTACCTTCAGCCAGTCTCAATCCTGTGTGTCCATGCAGTGACAGGCCAGACCTCACCCTCAGACCACTGAGCCACCAGTACCTTCAAACAACCCTGCTTTTTTTAGGGGCTTTATCTTTTTCTTTATATACCCTGCATAGAACACACAAGGTCTTCAAAATAAACAGCAGGGATTTGAACCTGTGCTCCTCTGCATCCCCAGACACCTCACATACCCACCAAACTACCAGGGTTGACTTGTTATGCTGCTTTTTTTAGGGGCTTTATCTTTTACTTTGCATTGCCACGTTTGACAACTTCTAAAGAAAAGACAGGGTTTTGAACCAGGGTCACCAACACAAACACCCACCTGACTTACCTACTGAGCTACCAGAGCTTTCAGACTGCACTGTATTTTTGGGAGTGTTTACCTTTTACTTCCTAGTACTGCTGCTGAAAGCTGCGTCTGTCTGAAGAAAAGAGTTACGTTTGAATCCTGGTTGTCAGCATGAAGGACCATCTCACTTACCCACTGAGCTACCAAGGCTTTCTGAAGTTTGGGACTGTTTTGGGAGGTTTATCTTTGAATGTAAGACCCTGCAGCAGATATCTGTGTTATATACAGCATAGAGAACTGTGTGTATATATAGATGTCTTAATGTGTGTGTGCATATACACACACACAAACACAGACTATACGTTTCATTATGCTGTATATACACACTTAATATAACCTACATTTATATACTACACATTATATTTTATATATACATTATATACAATATTATATATGAACAAGACTAAACAAGTAAACATGATTTTTCATTAAAAAAAAGCACAATTGTACCGAGTCATAACCAATCATCTTGAATGTAATAGCCAGGATTATGTGAAGTTCATGTATAACCATTGCCTCATCACCTGAACAAGACTTATCATACTTCACCTGATCAGAGCTAAAAAAAAAAACATGGCTGAAGCTATTTACCGCTTAAAGAGATAACAGAACAGTCCGTCAGAATGAAAATCAAGTAGAGGATTAAAAACTGTACACAAACATCCTGACTCTCAGAAACGGAGCCGTCCATCTTCACCAGCGCACCGACTGGAACGTTCCGTGTTACACCAAAAGTTCCTCTTGTAAACACACCAGTGCTTTTGCTTTCAGGGGGGAATAAAGACAAAAATATTCCCTTAAATGTCTGGACATCGGTTCAAAGGCTTTGATAAAGTATTGAGATATAAAAGTAAAACGAATCAAAAGATTAACATAGCGAATTATAACTACTTGGAGTCAAGAGAAAACAGGGATTAACTTTCTGTATTTGTTTTGCTGATGTTTTATAACCAACAGATTAAAAAGAAAGTAATTGGCACCCAGAGGTTCGTTCCTTATACAGTCTATCACTTACCTTTACATGAAGTTAAAGGACATAAGGGTCTTCGTGTGTGTTCATAGAGCAGGAAACACCCTGAGAACCACTCGGCGTCCAAATTCTATTTAATAAATGACTTGATACACAACTCGAGTTCCCTTTCTTCCACCCGGGAGCCGTGGGGAACGTAAACCGTACCGTAGTGTGTGCATTAACAACCTGAAATTCTTTGAATCAACATCCATGGCATTAAAAAACACTGAGATCAGAGTAACTGCTGTTTGTTGAGCAAATGACTTTATTAATAAAGTTTCCATATTTCTAAAAAGCACACAATCCACGAGAGCTGCAGCGAGCGCTGATAAAGGATCACACCGAGTTCCAGGCCAGATTTATCATCATGTGTCTCGTCATTTTAATTTATTACGTAGGTATTTGTTTATTTATTTTTCACTTAGCATCTGCTCACCCACTGTTTCGAGGAAACACAATTTTACACTAGATCAATTAAATTCTCCAAGCATGCAAAAAAAAAAAAAAAAAAAAGCAGAACGATGTACTTCGAAGGTAGAATTGGTCACAAATGATTTTGAAAAAGAACGAATGGCTCTCACTCTTGGCTTGGTGCGACATGTCAAACTATAACTCTATATGATGATTCGATTAACAACGATGCCAGAGGTTTTTGTCACAACCCCGATGCGATTAATGAATAGATCGGCCCACTTTGGTCCAGCCGTCGTCGTCGGTCTCGTTCTTGGTGCGTCGTGGGTTGACTTTTTCCTTATCGGAACGCCAGGTGCTTCTTTCCCCTTCGCGTTCACGGGTTCTTGGAGGAGCGTCACGGTCCTCCTTGCGATCTTCTCGACGGTCGTCTCCTCCTCCGCGGCGCCAGGAGCCACCTGAATCGTGATGCATTATGCATTAGCATTTCAAATACATGGGCACGGGAGATGTAAAGGTTTTAGGTCGCAGAGCAAACAAGGGCTTCACCATCATCGTGCTCGCGGACTGAGGGCCTATGGTCACGCTCACGATCATCCCGACGATCTCTGAGGTCACGTCGATCACGGCGATCGTCGCGGTCAAAGTCGTCACGCCGACTGTCGCGCCAACTGCTGGGCTCGTCAGTCCCACCTCTCCTCCAGGCTCCCTCCTCCCTACAATGGCACACACAGCGTTTAAGGTTTCACAGTCTAGATCAGCTACATGTACATGCTATTTAAACCAAATAGAACACGGTGCCTGGATATTTGCCACAAAAACGCCATTTCTCAAACAAGACTCCAAACTTCTGCTGATTACACAAGGTCAAGAATGAGTACCTGGGCGGACGACGCTCTCTGAAACGTTCTCCGTCATGGCGCTCCTCTTCTTCGTTTTCATCATCGTTATCACGAGTACCAGAATCACGTGGAGGACCCCAGCTCTCCTCACGGGCCTTCTCCCTCTCTCTCCAACCACCTGTTAAGCGCACAAAAAAAAAAAAAAAAAAACTATATTTAAAAAAAAATAAAAGCGCATCACATTTGCCCAAACACTTTAATGTAGACAAACATACACACAAAAAAAGTTAGTTTAATATTCCATACCATCCCTACCTGGCCTGCCCAAAGGCTTCCAAGGCTTGGAGTCATCAACTCCCCTCCTTCCGCCTCGATCATCATCACCACCTCTTCTAGGACCCCAGTCATCATCACCACGTCTAGAGCCTCTAGGCTCGTCCAAGCCGCGTCGAGGACCGCGGTCATCGTCGAATCCCCTTCTAGGTCCGCGATCGTCGTCCAGTCCGCGTCTGGGGCCGAGCTCGGGGTCTCTCCTGAGCGTACGCTCTTCATCAAAGTCTCGCCTGGGACCACGGTCGTCATCGACGCTCCTGCGAAGACCTCGGTCATCTGAAGGTCCACGGCGGGAACCCTCTGCGCTTTTTCTAAAGGGTGGCTCACGCTCCTCACGCTCAGGTTCCTCACGTCCTTCTTGACGCCAATCTCTGCTTCACAAGTTAGTAGAGGGGTTAAATCGCAGCACTCTTAAAAAAGAAAAACATCAATCTTTCTTTAAAAAAAAAAAAAAAAAAAAAACAGCACTGTCGCTGATAAGCCAGTGCCTGACCCCTCTATAGCATCCTGTAATAAACGGCAGACACTCACTTGTCAGGAACGGGGCGTCTCCACTCAGAATCATTGGTCTCTGTACGCTTCCTCCAGCCACCTTCCTCCTTTTCACCCCAGTCCTGCAGTGGCACCAAGATTGTTCCAGGCTGAATGTGATTACATCATTTACATTTTACATTGACAATCTTTCTCACATTGGTGCTTGGAAGTCATCGGTCATTGGTTCAAATTAACCTCTGACCTGATCGTCATAGATTTATGATCTGCATACATCAATGAGCAGCAAAGTAAACATTGACCAAACATTGAAACAAAAAACTTTAGGTGTGATAAAAAAAATAAATAGCCATATCTTATTGTAAAGATTATTTACTCTTGCAGTTCTCAGACTTCTGTCTATTAATCAACCAAAGCAACATAAACAGGTCAGAGGCAGCGGCGTTACGTTTTATATTGAAACAATAATATTGGTTTTTACAAAGTGTTTAAATCAAGTCAAGCTGCACAACACAGATCATTAGTGACTGTGGGGGAAACAATGATGTCTAAAACACGGCAGAAGATCAAAGCACGAGTGTGTGTGTGTGTGTGTTTACTTTGCTGGACTTCTCCTCCTGGGGCCTTCTCATCTCCTCCTCCTTGCGTCGTTCACGCTCCTCTATTTCCTGCTGCCTGGCTCGCTGCTTCCTCTCCTGCTCCTCCAGCTTGCGCAGACGTTCCTGGTACTCGCGCTCCTCCTCCTCCCTCTGCGCCTGCTCCAGACGCTCGCGCTCCTCGCGCTCTGAAACACGAACAAATCCCAAACGTCGCATCGTCTCGACCGAAAACAAAGGCGGCTTCAACAGCAATACGATTACAGACACCCAATCGATTTTATTTCTAAACTTAAGGTATAATATGTCTTTATAAATTGGTCTCTAAACCGTCTAGAGCAGAGGTATTCAACTAAAATTTAAAGAGGACCAGTAAGAGAAAATTTCTTGAAGAAAAGGTCCGGAAGATCATAATGTCTAACTAGTTAGTGTGAAATATTGAAGTAGCCTAGTAGTTGTATCAGCATCTGCAAACAATCAATACTTTCCTCTGTGGTGGACAAAATACACAAGTCTCTGTGATGGACAAAATACACAAGTCTCTATGTGCGGACGACTGAGAGACAGATTCCAAGGGACCGTCTGCAAAGTACAAAACCCGAAAAGCCAATACTAAACAGTCAATAACTTCACTGTAATACACTGTACTGTCACCAGCTCACACACCACTGATGTCCTGATGGTTATAATACACTGTACTGTCACCAGCTCACACACCACTGATGTCCTGATAGTTATAATACACTGTACTGTCACCAGCTCACACACCACTGATGTCCTGATAGTTATAATACACTGTACTGTCACCAGCTCACACACCACTGATGTCCTGATAGTTATAATACACTGTACTGTCACCAGCTCACACACCACTGATGTCCTGATAGTTATAATACACTGTACTGTCACCAGCTCACACACCACTGATGTCCTGATGGTTATAATACACTGTACTGTCACCAGCTCACACACCACTGATGTCCTGATGGTTATAATACACTGTACTGTCACCAGCTCACACACCACTGATGTCCTGATGGTTATAATACACTGTACTGTCACCAGCTCACACACCACTGATGTCCTGATAGTTATAATACAACACTTACTTAGAGGAAATGGGTTTAATTTTTATGATTTTTCATAATATAAAAAAAAAAAAATCAATAACTTGACTATTATGGGAATTATACATTTCTCCGCCTCACTCGTCTGTTTCTCTCCCTTTCTCCGCCTCACTCGTCTGTTTCTCTCCCTTTGCTTTCTACATGTAACGCTATCTTTCTTTCATGTGTAACTACTTTAATTCTCTCTCATCTGTCTTGCGCTGTTGAGTCGCAGTGTTTACTTCAGTAATGCACAGACTTGATTGGTCTGTGCGTTTCCACTACCGTAAAGACTGCAAAAGCTGCGCCGGTTAAAATAGAAGCGCTTCGTCAAGTTTTAAATCATAACCTTTTGTTTTGGCTATAGGTCCGGGTCCAGATTGGACAGCTTCTGGGTCCGGACCCGGACCGCGGTCCGCCTGTTAGTGACCTATGGTCTAGAGCTTTGTTCTTTGAACCATCATCGGTACAGTACAGATGTGTTGGAAATGTGTGTCCTGTTAGAAGCTGAAGTACTCATAATGACCAACAGTACCCTTTTTCAGCTGTTCCTCGTGGATCCTCTGAGCCTCCTCCTCTTTCTGGCGGTAGAAGGCGCTTCGTCTCTCCTCCTTGCGCTGTATCTTGCGCTCTTCGAGGCGTTTCTTCCTCTCCTCGACCAGGCGCTCTTCGAACTGCTTCAGTTTTTCCTTTGGTAGATTCAGAGTCATTTAACACACGATTCGGCGGTGAAAACAAAACCCGTCGATCTCCACATGCAACAACAAGTATTACAGTGTGTCTGTGCTGCTGTCGCGCTCACAGCCAGCCTACTTACCTCGTAGATGAAGCTTCGGGCGGCCGTTATTTTAGATACGAAGCTCTCCTTGTCCTCAATCATCCTGGACATCCTCTGTTTGTGCTCCAGAGCTTTCTCACGCTCCACTTTCAGGTTGCTGATCTAATACAGATGTGCACAATTACATGTCGTGAAATCAGCATGTGAAATGTTCCCTATCATCGCTACAGATGTTGATATGCACGTTCACATTCACCGCGCCAGTTTCCACATGAGGATAACTGGAGTAACCAAAAAAAATAAATAAATAAATAATAATCTACGTCTTCTTAAGCAAAGCGCCTATCTATCTGAGTGGTGTAGTTGTAATAAGAGCAAGCATTAGGGTGATCTATGGCCTAGAGATGACATAAAAATTGATTCTGAAACCCCGGCTGAAAGAGGGACTTGGACGAAGTAATCTTTAGCTGTTTTTAGCCAAGCAAACATTTCCAAGAATATTGTTTTTCGAGTATGCGGATATTTGTCAGAACTTCTTTCAAAGCAGAGGAGAAGCTCTTTGGACTGTGCAGACTGTGGAGATGGACTGTAAGGCGTTACCCTCTCCTCCTCCTGGAGCTCCCACAGCTCCATATCTTTGATGCGCTGTTCCTCATAGGCTTTTTTAATCAGGGGGATTTCCTCCAAACGTTTCGCCCTTTCGAAGTAGTCGATCTGAAACACATTAACATACAAAACCCTCACGCGTTAATGTGTTATTATTAGAAATGCTGTGGCTGTTGTATAATGAAACGGAATCCGGGGTCAGGATCCGAGTAAGAGGAGAACGTGAGATACGGATCTGAATCTGTATTGGGATGGAATGTAAGATGGAGTACAAAGAGGAAGTTCTTACCTTCTTTTCCTGGTTCTTTAGGCGCTCCTGTAGCTCCTTCTTCTCTTTCTCCAGCTGCTCCACCTGTTTGGCCATGATGAAATCAGGGTCCAGCTCCTCCAGATCCTGCACAGGTACAAGTTCAGGTCACAACACAAAACACACGAGACTATTCAGCTAACTAAATTAAATTGCACTTCTTTGTTGGAGATAATAATCCGTCATTAAAAATAAGAATAATTAACTATTTGGTCCAAGATCTGGTTTAAATGTGAACGGGAAACGCCGACTGTCCACTATTCATGTTGTAGACTGATAACATGCTCCATTATGTGGTTCTGTGACATGTCTACAAACCTTTTCAGGACATACTGAAAAAACGTAACCCAATTGGACTACGAACCCAATCTGTAAAATTAAACCCAAAGCTGATCTACATAATATAACTCATCCGATACGAGCTTATGGTTATAGGGAGATTAAATGTCCCCTTCCCAGTGTGCAAACCTGTCTATCATCCTGTCCACGTGCATCTAAACGGTACCAAAAGCAATTCGGCACAATATGACTCAAATTTTCTTCATCCTCCTCCTCCTCCTCGTCACATGTTGGACTCCGCCCTCCGTACCTCAATATCGATGTCTTTAAACGCTTTAGCGCCCAGTTCGGTCTTCTTGATTTGTTCGAGGCGCTCGCGCACCGTCTTCTTCTTGATCTGCTCGTGCTCCTGCATGATGCGCTCCTTCTCCCTCTCTTTAGCCTCCTGGCGCAGGCGCTCCTCCTCGGCCTTGCGCACCTTCTGGAGCTCGGCCTCACGCTGCTCCAGCTCCTCCTTCTCACGCTGGATGTTCAGGCTCTCCAGACGCTCCTTGCGCTCCTCGATGGTCTGACGACGAGCCAGGATGCGCTGGTGCTCCTTACGGGCATTTTTAAGGTAGGCCGCCGAGGCCTGCTGACGCTGCTCCTCCCGTTCTTGCTACGGGACGAAGATTTAACAATTAAAGCGGTGCAACAGAGCAAATGATGAATAACCTAGAGACATGCAGCAAGTTAGAAACAAACAAGAATTTAAAAAAAAAATAAAAAAACAATAAATGGATTTTAGATTAAAAAAAAAGTAAAGGTGAAGAACATAATGTCTTATTGATTGAGTACTTCATCTATAAGTATGAACCGGCAAGAACCGACAAGTGGCCAGTTCCTTACCAGACTGGAGGCCGGTTTGATGATCTGAATGGACTTGGCCAGAGCAGAGGACATGGCCGTGAGCTGGTTACGGATCTGTTCCGAAGGCATGTTCTGCAGGAACGGTCCCACCGGAGAGTCCTCTTTGGTCGAGTAGTTCAGATCCGAGCCGAAGCTTAAGGTTCGGGACGTATGGTCGATACGAACCTGACAAATTAAAAGCAGGAATGTTCAACAGAGCTACAGCTTTAAGATACACGTTCAACTAACCGGAGGAAACGGAAACCATAACCAACGCACCTGCAGGTCACAGTGACGTGCAGCGTCAACAATGGAGCGCTCCAGCTGGAAGGCGTCCACAAACGGCACGAGGGTGGCCAGCCTGCTGAACTCGATGCTCTGGTAGATCTGAGCCACCTAAAACAAACAAAATTCCACAGTCGCACAGTTAGAATAGTAAGAGCCGATATTCCGCGTTTAGTTGTTGACATAACTGCTAAATTACAATAGGCAAATATTGGTGTAACGTTTCTCTGACTAATCTCACACCGTGTTATGTGAATGTGTGATGAAATGAGGTCAGCACACCAACCTGCTGTAGAAGTCTGAGAATGGTGTTGTTCTGTAAGTGAGGAACATACTGCTGCAGGTCAGCCTCCTTCTCTGCCTGATCCCTCACCCAGTTTAGCACCTGGAAAACCACAGATAGCGTCAGAGGAGGAATTACGATGACCGCATCTTCGACTCGTTAAATCCTTCATTTTACAAATTTCAGAAGAGTACCTTGGTGACACGTCCACAAAGTTTGAGGGGATGGAATTCCACCTCCAGCCAGCTGTACAGCTCCTTGATGTCAGAGATGACATACTGGAGAAGGTTGAACCTCACCTGCGAGAAGATTAGAGGTTAGAATGTGGTGCCACGTAATAGGCATTTTAGCTGAAATAAACCAAAGCGCATGTTACCATGTCGTTGATGAGGCTCTGGCGGGTGGGTGGCGACTGCAGACCAAGCAAAGTGGCCAGTCTGCGGTGCTTCTCCACAATAATCCCATCCATATCCAACAGGCGGGCGATGTCGGTGCGCTCTGGGGTTATGGGGATGGACAGAGTGGCCAAAAGCACACGGGTCGACATCCTGTGGAACGCGGTACGTTTAAAATCTGAGCATTTTAGATCTTCTTCGATAAATGAAATTCAAACGCCGCTAACCTCTGCATTTCATCCTGGGTGAGGTTCTTCCTCATTTCTCTGGAGAGATGGTAGAGGCGGTGCAGCGTGCAGGCGTGGAACAGGGCGTTACCCGACTTCCAGAACACCGTGGACACCTTATTATAGTAATTGGCCATCAGCTGGGGTTTGGGGGGCTTCTTAGAGAGGGCAAACAGTCCATGGATATCCTCAACTGCCTTGAATGCTTCCTGAAATGAGAGCAAATACACCTTATATTTAGTTTTTTTCTCCCCTGCCATGTTTACATACAAGCAAATAAACCAATTCCAGTGCATTCATGCCACTTCTATGTAGCCTCACCTGCCAGAGCTCCATGCTAATGGCACTGTCCAGCTGCACCAATCGAGTCTCCAGGTGCATGGACTGGCTCTCTGGGTTGTTCAGATTAATGGCTGTGCTCTGGTTATGGTGCCTCTGGATCTGTCCCAGGTGCATGCGCAAGTTATCACACAGCTTACGGAACTCGGCCTTGCGAGTGTACTGCAGGCAGAACTTGAAAGCTGGTTAAAAAAAAATATTAAAAAAAAAAAAAAAAAAAAAGTGTTACCAAAAAAAGAAAAATTAACATGTGTTGCCGGTAGCATTCAGAACTGATGCTCCTGTGTGATAAAAGCACGCGTCTAAGATCTCCCGTGTGTGCGCAGCATGCACCGACCTTGCTGCGCTATGTCATGGTACAGGCGCTCCACTTTAGAGTTGTTCCTCAGCAGGTCCAGACACTGGCGATACGACTCCCACAGGAATTTGACCCATGGAGTGAGCAGCAGGCGGTCGGTACGGTCCTGAGTGTCCTCTCCACTCACGGCGCTCAGCAGTACACTGACCAGGCAAAAATAAATCAATCGTCCATTTGTAGGCTTCCGCGTTATCGTAAACTTCTAAACTTTACAGATCGACATGTGCACAAGTTTCACACAAAAACAAACTATTCACTATTGCCATGTACCTCTCTGGGGTCTGAATGTTATCCAGATCCTCGATGTCCAACACCATTTGCTGAGATTCCTCTTTGGCTGTCTCAGTCTTCTCCTCTGCAAGCTTCAGGTAGGCACGAACCACATCCTCCAGAGACTTGATGTTCACCTGAGAGGCGAAGGAATATCTTTTAGTAGCGATAACCAGGAAAGACCTGAACAGATATTTTACTCACGGCTGGGAAACAAAGTGAATTTCACCAAAAACTTCTACTGCCTTAAAAATCAGCCACCCTCCTTTAGGATAATTCTCACTATACATTAGAATTACAGAGTTGTAATCTCCATTTTTTCCCAGCAGAGAGCACTAAATCATCACGAACAACATTATAATTACAGAGCCATGTCATTCTGCTTTTGACAACACTGTTACGAATTAAGCAAACAAGATTAGACAAATTTGAGGTTACTACTACTATTAGTTATTTATTTACACCTTTTTCACTTGCCCTGTAATGTGAGTTTTTGGTGCTTCTTTAACCATTTCTGCAAAAACAAAAAATAAAATAAAAAAAATATAAAAAAAAATCACACGTTTTGGATGCAAATTTCTACAGAGAATTGCGTGTTTGTTAATATCGTACTGTGTGTATATTCGTGATAAATGTTTGTGTCTAAGTGTATTGTACACTCCACTATCTGCTTACTGACTCATTCTACTGCGTCATTCTACTACTAGCGTACGACTGCAAAAAAAATAAAAATAAACAAACTACACATAACGTAAAGACGATCCGATCCTGCATGCAAAGACAAAGTGAGAAGTCTGATCTCTTCACGGTTAGACCCAGACCTGCTGACAGATGTTCTTGTACTGGTAAAGGCCTTCTTTGGCCAGGTGGCTCTTGCGCAGGTCCACGCAGAGCTCCAGGTACTTGAGCATGATCGGCTCGTGGATCTTCTGCCATGTTCGATGCTTTTTGCTCTTGATGACATCGTAGAGGACGTCCAGAGCAGGCTGCTTTTTACCAACTTCGAGAAACTCTAAGAAAGGGAAGAAAAAAAAAAAAAAACAGATTGTGTTTTTTTAACGAATTACTGCTAATATCAGACGATTCCTCTGTTACGAATAACAACATAATCAATGAACACAACTGTAATTATTAAAAACCTGAATCTTCTCCATGGGATTTAAATCATTCTGACTCTTAATGTAAACCATGTTTTTTTTTGTTTTGTGTGCATAATACAAGCTGCACAAGTTAAAGTATTACAGAGTTATAAATGACTATAAATGACATTTACAGTCAGACGTGCTTTGTGTGCTGACGTAGCTGATTAACTGGCTAACAAAAGACATACTGTGTTAAACTTAACACAACTGAACACGACCTCATAAACGTGTCTTGGTGAAACCTGGTGCGAAGGAAAGAAACGGGAAAATATAGACGTTATATATTTAATATGTTCTGGGTGTTAAACTGGGTTTTTATGCTGCAGGTTGTCACTGGGAAGCTAACCTGATTAGCCTGGTTAACATGATGCTACGTCAACTAGCTAGTTCCTGGGTAGAAATCACCAAAGTTATGCGTTTTTGTCGCTGGATAAAAACACAAAACAACACACTACATTCAGGGAAATGTTTCAAGGGGGGAAATGTAGATGATTTTACTTCAAAAAAACGACGAATAATACAATACTCGGATGTTAGCTAAGCTTTAAAGCTAATCAGGCCTGAAACTGAGGCGCTGTCCCAAATGTGACACAGAGCTGCTAGATAGGGTGCACGCGCCATTATTGTACAGCCTACGTAGTGCTCCAGAGAAAGGGTGAGTACAGCGGATTAGGACACGCCCCAACGGCCTGGCTTAGAAATGATGGGGGGAAAAACATGGCGGCGGCGGCGCCATGATGCAGCCGAACTGCTCACAGCTTCAGGGCGCTTACCGTTAGCTCTTTTCAGAGCGTTCTCGGGTCTTTGGAAATACGCCGGCATTGTTGTGTCTCGCTTCGCAGGACGATATTGGAGGCTGTCGCAGTTTTATTGTGTAAATGATCGATGTTCCTCGTCCATCCGCGCTGAGCACAGAACACCACCGCACTTCGGCAAAGCTAACCGAAAAAGACCGAGAGCACGTGAAAGTGTCTTAGTCAGTGACGACACGAGGACCCGTATGTACGTTGAACGCCTAAAATGATTCTGGGAATCAACACCAAAAACTGTCGAATCGATTCATCGTTGTATCGGGTGGATTCAATAGAGTCGTTTGGCGGACTCGTTTCTTGATAAATAAATAAATAAATAAATACTCCTCCCCCACAAAAGAACGAACAAACAAACAAATAAATAAATAGATAAATACTCCTCCCCCACAAAAGAATGAATAAATAAATAAATAAATAAATAAATAAATAAATTTGTTGCTGTTATCGGCTGTGTGGAAAATATTTTTCATTTATTGATTTAAACTAAATGAAACCTTTTCTTACTATGACAACCATAAGAATATTGTTATTATTAGTAGTATTATTGTTGTTATTACTAATATTAGTAGTATTAGAGTTGAGCACAAAAAACATGTGCCTGCTGGTATATAATATGCTTATGATTTACTTCTTAAATATTAAACATTTCCTACACACATTACGTCAAACACGACGTGGCTCCTCCCACCTGACAGGTCAGAATAATCGGTTCACACCTGTGTTCACTGCAGCTCACGCTAGGGGGCGCCATAATCTCGCCATAAATCCCATAATCATGTCATAATCTCTTTTTAAAGCACAAAGCAATAAACATGAAGTAAATCCCTCACAAGAACATTTTTAAAAGCACGTCGTACTATGTGTTATGCAGGGCCGGCCCTGGCCAATTTGCTGCCCTAGGCAAGATTTCACCTGGTGCCCCTGGAATCACAGACAATTGTGTTCCGATCATTTTGTTCATAAACTTACACAGAAACAAACTGCACAGCTTTGTCCTGTTTTTCTTTATTTTGAAAATATTTTGGAAACACACACAAACTATATAAAAAAAACTATATTACGGATACCTTGCTTTCCTTGCCTTTCTTACAGCAATAAACTACTTCTCAGGTAATAAAATATATATACATATATATTAATATAAAAAATATATATATATTAATAAAAATAATAATTTGGGCGCACGGGCGCCCCTAGTGGTGAGCGGCGCCCTTAGCATTTGCCTATTCTGCCTATGCGCAGAGCCGGCCCTGGTGTTATGTGTCATATATACTTCATTTATTTATTTTCATGTAATTTTCCCACAACACATTTATTTTTATGTATTCATTAATGTTCACATGTGATACGTAAAAAAAAAAAATTATATTTAAATGTGTTTTTCCACAATGAATGATTTCATCTGATATTTTATTTATTTATTTCATACACATTTTGTCTTTATGATTTTTTCACACAAGTCTGTTTTATGTGATATTTTTTAGAAATAATTTTATTTTTCACAAGATTTTTTGTAATCTAATTTCAAAATTATTATTAGTATTATTATTATTTGTTTGTTTGTTTGTTTGTTTGTTAATAACAATTTATCATGTTATTTTTAAACAACCTTTTTAAAATTGTGCACAGTGTATGAACAAATGCAGGAATGTGCCACTCCTACAAAATCCTTTTAATTCTTTAATTACCTACAGTAACTTATTCTTTTTATATGTTGTGATTAATTACATGATTAGGAGCATTTCCTGGTTCTTAAGGCATAGTAACAATGCTAAAATGCAAATGAGCTTGGAATTGTTTCACGGTGAAATAACCAAGACTGCGACGTTGGGTTGTACGAGTATTACACAAGGTGTTTGTGCCGAACAAGCTGTGCTTTGTTGACTTGGATAAACCGTAATCACTAGCTGACCATAAAACAAATCCTCTTTAGAACTAAATATTTAGTTCAACAGTAACTTTTATTTATTTTTATTTGTATAGCATTGTTAACCGTAAAATAGTCATTGTTGCAAAGCAATTTTCTAGAAGTTTGAATATAGATTTAAACTTAGAAATCCTCTGAGATTCAATGGAACCAGAAGAACCAGAGTCAGAAGGACGCCTGTGTGTAAGATAATAAATACAAACAATACTAAGTGTGATGAAAGGATGTTCGATATGAGTAACAGAGAATAGGTTTCCTCGGATGAGCACAGGACAGTCTTTAGGATTACAACAGCAGTTTTTATGTATAGCTGAGATTATCCAAGTATTAAGGAAGCTTTAGGTCACTTGTGTAGATCATCCACAGCTGCAGACATTGAGTCAAAATTCCCAGCACAAGAACCTCAGGATCCACCAAGTGGATCTGGTGGACGTTCCAGGATTTGGCACCGTATTATGTATGCTGTATGCGGCTTTAAAACCGCGTATATTGTGATCAGAGTACAAGCAGTATCTCCAGCAGATCTAGCTATGACAGCATAATTGAAAGAACAAGCTAGGATTTAACGCAAGCATACAACTTAAGAGTCATATGTCATGGGAGAGGGTAGAACAAAGCATAACACCTTTACACACACACACACACACAAAAAAAAATAATACAATATTTAACACATGCATGACTAAACATATAATACTTAAGAACTGGGTCTAAGTACCAAAGGCTAACTCTGAAGTATACTCATTATTTTAGGTGTTAAGAAAGAACCTTAATTTACTGATGGAAGCAAGCGTGGTGGATCATAAGAGAAAAAACTTTGTTCAGGTACTGTGACTCAACACTGTTTGGTGCTTTACAGATCATCAGTGGTTTTGTTTTTTTATTATAGCTGTAAAATATTAATGGAAGCAATTGAAGTGTGGATAGAATAGGGGTAATATGATTAAATCTTATAATGCATCCAGACAAGAAGGCATGAACTATTTTTTCAGTACCATGTGCTGTGGAATCTCTTCCTAGCAATGTTAGTGAGAAGGGGGAAAAATTCTATACTAATAAACTACATGAGCTTCAAACGAGAGGCCGGAATCACTACAAGGTCACATCAATAATCACTCAAAAGGTCTTTTATTGCTGCACTTGATGTAACTGGAGGTTCATCAGAAGTTTTATAATTCCAAATGATTACTTTTAACTGTAACACTGCTGAGTTATCATTGTTATGTCTTTACTCTTATTTTATCACGTCAAAAATATCTACTTTTGCACTTCTGACTAAATATAATTCATGCAATGTCTTTTTTTTTTTTTTTTTTTAAAGAAAGTTTAACACAGTTTGAGATGTACTTTCAAGTTATGGAATCTTTAATAAATAATTGCATGTAAATAGATTTATAGTGCATTTGTAGCATTTTGGCTTTGCTATAAAGCATTTTTTTGGGTATTATGTGGTATTACATGAATAACTAAGGGCACACAAGGACAGGTGTTTCACGAGAACTGACACGGCGAACTGTACTTTGTAGCATACGAAGACAGATATATGAGGCAATAAGGCACTCCTGTTAATGTTATACGGCCTTTGAAATGTGTTCAAAATCTGATCTATCAGTAAAGGAATTTGATCTCCTGGAACGTCTTTTGTATATCAGCTGTCATTTAGACATCCTGCCCTATTATTACTGAAATATGATGTGTGTGTGGGTGTGTGTACAGAGAAAACAGGTAGACTTCACCATTCCATAACAGTGTTTATTTTTCTATCTGCTCCTAGCTTTCAGCCTCTCTCTCAAGCTGCAGGTGTTTTTTTTTTTTTGTAGATTTCATACAATATAATATGGAGGACATCAACCAGCCAGAACTGATGACAATCCAGCTGGTGCTCAAGCGCTTTTTACCAGTTCAAAGACATCAAAGACGTAATGGTGATACCCCATAATGGATGTGGAAGCCTAGTGGTTAAGGTGTTACCCCAATGAGATAAAACATACAGTAAGTCTTGATATGGGCATCTGCCAAATGCCATAATTGTAATGTAATGTAATGTATAATGTCAAGCACTGTGTTAGTCAGCTACATCCACCATCAGGGTGGCATGAAGCTGTGACACATCAAGTTATTCTCTTAAATGAAAGTTGTTCAGATAAAACTACAAATGCTTAGATGGTAATTTCTAACATAGCGCGGTTCGTTCAAACTACAGCTTCTTTACTCGGGCTGTACAATAGTGGCCTACAGGGCCAGCATGCACTGGTCCACAACTAACCAGCATGCACTGGTCCACAACTAACCAGCATGCACTGGTCCACAACTAACCAACTTCCCACATCTATTTAACTGATTTATTCGTCTTTAGCTGTTTCCTCCCATATTACAAAGAATTCAGCAAATTGAGCATCTAGTAGCCTGGAGCGGATGTGCTGACTTTGTAGAAAAATGGTAATAATAAAATAAAATTAAATTAAATTTAATTACATTTAAATTTAAATAAATAAATAAATATAAATAAAAAATTAATAATAATAATAATAATAATAATAATAATAATAATAATAATAATAATAATTAAAGGAAACAAAAAGAATATGACTGATTTTGGAAACTAGAAAAAAAAGAAGTTTTTGGTCAATATAGAATTCAAATAAAAATAAAAAGCCAACTTTAAAACTGTGCTACTGCAAATTCAAATAAAATCATAGCATTGGAAAAGAATTAAGTTCACAATTATTTGGAACGAGTTTAGTTTTAACCTAAAATTATACGGAAATTTTCTGTCTGCATACAGTAGCTTAGTATTTTGAGCGGTGTTGTGTCACAAAAATCCGCTTATCAACTGTAAGGATCATAAACGATACATTATCTTGTACAGTAAAGATACTGTACCTGTCAATTATTGACCACATATAGAAAGGTGAAGTGTTTGATGGAATTTATTACAGTAGATAAAAAGCAAACCTGATGCCCTCATAATGAGAAACAAAAACAATGATTAAATTAGAAAATTCGTCACAAAATGCAAACCTCTTAAATCATTTTAAAAAACAAACAAAGAGCAGATTATGACGAGGTGTAAAAGATAATGTCCTGTAAAATTATAGTAAAATTTTGGCAGCAGGTTTTCTGGATTGTTTACCTTCAATTTTAAAATCCATTTAAAACGCTAACACCAATTACGTACAATTACAATACAAAGTCGTAAAATTTAAGTTTGAATAAATATCTTCAATAAAGGATTCAAAAATGTTCATATGGCTTGTATTAATCAATTTAATTCTAATATATTTATTCATAAAAAATATTAAATTAAATTGAGTACCTCAGAGTAAAAAGGCTGAATGGATTGTCTGAATTCTGACCGAAATAAAATCCGCAGTTGAACAAATTTGTGTAGGAACATAAATGCATGTAAACAGGAGTCTTTATAGGGAGAGGTTAGTAAAATCTTTTATGTTAGTAAAATACTCATGTCCAAAACCCAGAATTCTTTATAAATTTTTGTCTGCACACACAATACCGGTGAGTGTGTGTGTGTGTGTGTGTGTGTGTGTGTGTGTGAGCGTGTGGAAACGCAGCAATATAAAACAGAGATTAGTGGGTGAATTTTAGAGTTGGGAATTTACCCAAAGAACAAAAAAAAAATTACAATTTGGGGCTAAATTTACAGCATTTGACAGATGCCCTTATGCAGGGGTACGAACATTTTATCTCGTTGTTTATACAACTGAAGGTTTATGGATCTTGCTCAGAGACCCAGCAGTGGCATCTTGGTGGACTTGTGATTTAAAACTCGTAACCACTACAGTAAATTTAGTAAATTGGACAAAGTTTCAAGTCCACTAAGTGAAAAAAAAAACACTGTTTTTATTATAAGGACAAACTGTGTCATGGATAAACATATTTAAGTTTAGACTGTTAAATCGAGATAGAGCATGTGAGTGTGTGTGTGTGAGAGAGAGAGAGAGAGAGAGAGAGAGAGAAAATGAGAGTGAGAGAATGAGAGTGAGAGTAACCTCACATCGTTTTAAAATGAGGACGTATTCAATCTAAACAACTTTTAGCACTAGAAAAGGAAAAAAAAAACTTCCTGGAAAAAATCTATAAGTTTATTCAAATTTTTGCATTTATTTTTGCTTGGTCAATGATTGATAACTCCCACACAAGGCAAAATAAAGTGAGCTTATCACACCTAACTTTTGGGAGCAGTAATAGTGGCCAGGGGATTTTGACAACTCAAATCATGTAGCAAAATGAGGAGCATCACTTTACAAGAATCGAACCCACAACCTCAGAGTTGCGGGGCAAATTTGAGAGCCACCGGTCACCATTTTAATGCCGTCTTGCTCTATTAATGGTGGAGAGAATAAATAAGAGAATAAATCCTGATAAGGTTTCAGTCACAGCAGCGTCTGACCAGTTGCACGGCCGAGGAAGAAAACTCTAAAATTATTTACTGGTGCCCCACAACATCACTATCACTTCTTTAGTGTTTTAGTGACTCACACTATTACGGTATTACCTGCTAATAAAAACACCAACGTTACTGTAATCATTTAACATTTTTGTTTGTAAGTTTTAAAAACTGACCAATTAAATATCAAAAATTACATAATATTAATAATAATAATAATAATAAAAATAATAATAAATGTAAAATGTCCCAATAACACTTAGTGTAAAACACATATAGCTGTTTATTGGTGTCTTGTAAGATGTGTATATTTTTATATACAGTAGAAGTCCCAAAGACCACACACGCGTCTCAAAGTCCATCGTTATCACTACACTTATCTTAAACATAAGCTCGCATACAGTGAGAGTGTGTTGTTTGGTGTCTAAGCTCAGAAACATCATCGCGCTAATTGCAGTCCAGGGTTCATTACAATCAGTGAACGGTTCGAGTGAAGAGGGAGTTAAAGTGGAATCGGTTCAAGCTGTTAAACTTGCACCGAATCATCAGTTGTCTCTTTAACGTTCCGGTGAATTAAAGCACTCTGTTCCAGTGAGAAATGGGTCGCTATACCGGGAAAAGTTGTCGTCTGGTTTTCATGCTGACGATGACCAGCATGTTTTTCTTGGCTGAGATCGTGGCCGGTTATGTCGGGAACTCCATAGCGCTGGTGTCGGACTCGTTTAACATGCTTTCCGACATCATCTCGCTCTCGGTGGGTTTGATTGCTGCGCGCGTTCGTCGCCGCTCCTCCTCTCCGCGCTGCACGTACGGACTGGTGCGCGTCGAGGTGCTGGGCGCACTGGCGAACGCCGTGTTCCTGGCCGCCGTGCGCTTCTGCGTGTCGGCCCAAGCACTTGAGCGGCTCGCACAGCCCGAGGCAATCGACAAACCCGCTCTAGTGCTTGTCGTCGGCAGCATCGGCCTCTGCATCAACGTGGTGGGATTGCTTGTGTTTCAGGACTGGAGATGCCTGCGCAAGAAAAGAGCGCGCACGACGCGCCGCGACAGCGAACCGAAGACCGACACGGACACAGAAGCAGGTGGATCCGAGCGAAAGCAATAACTTTCATGGTTTATAAGTATACATCTAACGATAACTACTGGTTTAATCCAATTTATTTAGTTCACAATCTAAACTGTTTCACTAGGAGTAATTAAAGGGCCAAATCCTCGGGCAGGGGATTTTCACAATTAAATTCTTGTGCTTAATTTTAGTTTTAGAAACTTTTCGTCAATAAGAAAAAAAGTCTGAACACAAGATAGAAGTTCAGAGACATAATATGCAGCAGTAAACACACAAAGTGGAACCACGTCCACTGAAACATGCAAGAAGAATTTGGCACATAAATCTAAAACTATATATAATCTGGACTTCAAAATCACGGATCCAGAGTTTTATAGATTGAAGATTCATGGATGTGAATTTTCAAAACAAATATAATATTTGTACAAAACAAATTAATTCCCCATAATGCTTTTTTTCCACTTTTTGAAACCTTTCAAATCATTTAATATAAATTCTATTTGCACTTTTTAGAAAATGGAAATACAGATGTTTATATACCGTAGCTAATTTTGTGAATGATTCTGATAGGAATAGGTATTAATGTAACATTAAATAAAGCTCGTATATTAATATAAATGAATGAATTAATTAAATACTAGTTTTTCTGTAGTTTTGGTGTCGCCTCTCACATCCTAGTTTGTCACCAATTTCTTTGATTTCACTTTTACAGTCTGGTCTTTCAGGAGACTCTGTTAGCAGTAGACTTATTTTGGTTAACAGAGACTCTTGCTTATGCCCCTGGTGAATAAAGTGTAACTGATTAATATGCTGTAAAAGTTGATTTGACTAATGTGTGAAACTGATGTTCTCTGTTCACAGGCTTCCAGCAGACAGAATTGGAAGAAGTGGATGAATTTGAGGATGAAGGCCACCACCTTAACATTAGAGGTACGTCTGGCCACGTGCACCAGAAAGTCTACGCCACAAACAGTTACTGTTTATCATAAAATACAACTTTTCCTTTTCGCTAAAAGTTCTAGTGGACCAGAAACTAGTCGATGGATCAGTCGAGAGTTTTAAGGGGCTTTGAGATCTGAATTCTTCTCCAACCTGATACATTAAATACATTTTCCCTCTGTTCCTCTCTCAGGTGTGCTACTCCACATGCTGAACGATGCTCTCGGATCAGTGGTGGTAGTGGTTACCTCAGCTCTGTTCTATGTCTGGCCCAAGGCACAGGATGCCCCATGTAACTGGCAGTGCTATGTGGATCCAAGCCTGACGCTGGTCATGGTGGCTGTCATTATGCCCTCTGCCATTCCCCTAGCTCGAGAAACAGCAACCATCCTGCTGCAGATCATCCCTCGCAACATGCCCTTCAAAAGAGTCTGTGAGTAACAGGAATTAATGATTATTGAGTAACAGGAATAATTATTATGCTGCCAATCTCTCTCTCTCTCTAAATTATAAAAAATAAATTATAAAATAAATAAATAAATAAAAAAAACAATAAAATGTCAAATGATGAGGTGTTAAAAAAAATGCATGTATTAGTTTTATTTTTGGAGTGGGCATCTGCTGATAAGTCATCTGTTTATAGCTAAGAAATTGACCCCTCGAACTGAAAAGCTGGGTTTGACGACCAATACCTGTTATTGTGGAAAGAAAAAAAAAAAACATTTCTTTTTTCTTCTTCTTCTTCTTGACCCACCCCCACAGTGCAAGAAGTGTGCAGCCTTCCGGGGGTCCTGAGCATCCACGATGCTCACATGTGGGAGTTGACGAAGGGACGATACGTGGCCTCGCTGCACGTACGAGTCTTCCCCGAGCTCCATAGTTCTCTCAGTGCAATCAAAATGCTCCATCAGGAGATCAGGAACGTTCTCCATAACTTCGGCATCCACAGCCTGACGGTTCAGTTGGAATTTGGCGACGGAAGCATGGAGAAGAGCTACTGTAGCACTCCGTGTTCATCCCCCTCCTGCCTAAAAGTGTCCTGTTGCCCTCCTGATGTTGCTGGACTTCCACTGTGTAAAGCAAACCAACTCCCTCACCACAGAGAATACAACACAGACATGTATGAAATAAGCAATGTACTCAAAATACAAGCGCCAAGACCATCAATACATTCCTACACAGGCACAAAGCTTTAACAGCCGTACGACTAAAATTTTTCTGTTTGACTTCGAGCATGACCCTAAGGCTTAATTTGGGTCAGAGTGAAATACCACAGTGTCATTGACAAAACAAATATTGCTGCTTTTGACCCAATGTATCCTAAACTGGGACTCTAGCCGAAAACACTAAATTCAATAGACTACAACAAATTCTCTTTGTTGGGAAATCATTTTATTTTTCTAAATACTTTTTGCATTTTGCACAATCAATGAAGTCTTAACATGTACAGAGGACCACAATTATATGTATATACACTTTGTTGATTTTTATTTTTTTTTTTTTTAATGGTTTGTTGTACATTAATCTTATAGCTGTGCTGTAAAGAAATATTTTTTTCCTGTGTACTGGAAATGGTTCTGATTGTTTTGTAAAGCACTTTCTTCCCTCGATAAATGTACTTTTTTCAGACAATTGTGTACAACTGTGTGGCAACAATTTGGGAGAAGAAATATTTCTGGACATAAAAGTTCAGGTGTCATTTACATTTACGGCATTTGGCAGACGCCGTTATCCACAGCAACGTACATAAGTGCTTAAATCTCCATCATTGGATACATTAATGCTAGTTCATTAGGTTACATACTTAAGATACCATGAGATTAAAACATTGTTCATATGTTTAAAACATGTCCACATGCTTTCAGCCATATAGTGTAAATTGTACTGTTGTTCACATCTTATCTTAAAAGGTTATTGCTGATGACTTTATTGTGACCGACGTCACTGACTGATGGCTCCAGACAAGAAATGTGTAAAGGAGCTGTTTACTTCTACTTGGCTGCAAAGAAATCTGACCTTATTTGTTTGCAAGCGTATGCTAACGTCATTGGTTCGATCCTGGACAAAGCATTTACTGAAGATTAACGAACACACGCATGAGCACTGCACCACGTCCAAGACATTCCTGTGTGAAAGAACATTCCATGTCTTTGCTTCATATCAGACTGATTATTTATTTATTTTTTTTTTAGTCCAGCAGGATCCCAGTCTGGATGTAGAAAGGGTTTTGCTAGCCAGAAGGTTTTCGTTCCCAGGAAACAAAATAAGAACACAAAATAAGAGCTGTTTCTGCATCAAATGAACTCCCATGTATGAACTGTAGAAAACAAGCTGACAAAGAATTTCTATAATTTAATTTTTCTTTGAAATCAAACGTGCTACAAAAAGTGCAAAGCAAAAAAGTGAACACAGAGCAAAAACCTGCAAAATGTACAAACAAGAACACAGGAATCCACAAAAATATAACAAGGGACAGATCCAGCAAGTCCAAAGGCAAACGTAAGTACAAGATTGCAGGATCTGGGTACTTCTGTAAGTGGCTGTTAGAGGTACGTACTTTAGAAGACAGGGATAAAATTCACAGCGTTGTGTAAATATAGTTGAAGGGAAATTACAACACAAATGCCTGAAGAAAGGCAGAATCGGAAATCGCTTCATTTCTTATTATGAGAACGCTGCAAATTTGTAAATGTTACATCAGTGACAAACCACAAACAACTAAAATCTAACACATACGCACACGACACAAAGTATTCAAAAAACAACATACTTTTTTAAAATACACAATTAAGTCAGAGAGAAGTGCATGAGACCACGTGAGGTCCCCACTGGGTCCATGTTAAATATGGAAAGAGGCTCGAGTTCAGTGTCATGAACACAGAAGGAAAACCAGGGATTTGGGGCTGGGGAGGGCGCGACGTTTGCTTTGCTGTAAAGACTCAGTGCACAGAGCTTCGCCGGAACACCTGAGGCACTTTAACAAAGCGCCGATGGTTACGAAAGTTCAGGATCTGCCATTCGTCCAACGAGAGCAAGCGGCCAGTGTTACGCAACCGGTAGTTTCTTTAGGAACAGAGAAGTCATGTACATTATACAGATACGATTACCATAACTCGGTGTAAAGGAAAAAAAAAATGAGCACGTTTCCATAAATCTGACTTAACAAATCAATCAACGTAAAATATGGATTTAATACGTGACCATAATTATGAAAGCTCCATTTCTCAATATTTATATTTAAACCACTCCTTGCCAGTGTTTTTGTTTTCACCCACACACATCAGCATGCTCTTTGCCTCCTACATCGTCAGCGTACCTGCGCGTGAGGTCGGACGGGTGCTGCCACTTTCTCCCATCGCCTGCTCTATCCTGATTGGCTACGGTGTTCATGAGATGAAAAAGCTCAGTCATTACACCTGTAAAGCAATCGGCAATCAGGGAAGACACGTCAGCAAGGGATAATCTGTAGAAGGAATCCTAATCGCTGATAAAATATATTGCCACAAATGTCCTTATCTCCGATTGCGCTACCATGAGCTGAATGGCGAAGTTTGTTTTAAGCAGTGAAACAATCCATATAAATTGTTTACCATCTTTCACGTTATCGGTTATGTGTCTCGTCACGGAGTCGACGTACACCTCCTTCTTTTTCTCCCAGTCCTCCTCTCTGTACAACACCACTGGTCTGCAAACCACACAAGATGGATCACAAACACTTCATAACGTACAGGCTGATATGGTTAACATCCAGTGACACACACACACACACACACCCACACACACACCAAAGTAATTTATGATTGTTATTAATCTTTAATTTGGTGGTTGTGCAATAGTGCACTCTACATTCAGGGTTTTAATAGTGTTTGTTATTAAAAAAAAAAAAAAGAAAAGAAAAAGGGAAAACTGTTAGTGCTAGGGTTAAAATGAACAGAATAAATACACATTTTTCTCTGAGGATAACTACTAAAAGATTTGCAGGCTGGTTACCAGACACTTGTAAAAGGGTGATATGAACTACACGATATGAACTAAACAAGCAGCCAAACAATTTGTTGACAACCAACCATCACACCCCTTTCTGCTTTTTAAACATCCCACACTTTAACTTTATAATAATCTCACCACTTCTCAGGCAAGTTTGAGTGTGGTTAAGATCAGGCCACTCTTTCGTGAGTACTTCAACACCAACCGTGACTTAATAGAGCTCAGTTTGCACTCAGGGACATTGTCATACTGAACCAGGTTTGGGCCTCTTAGCTCCATGGACAAAAACTGCTAAAAGCAACAGCGTACAAGTGGCAACAGTTTGGGGAAGAGCCACAAGCATGCATGCGATGGTCAGGTGTGCACATACTTTTAGCCTACATAGTGCAACATATCCTAATGTCACAGCTCAAGCCGGAGGTGAAAAAGCCAGTGCTTTATTTAAAAACCTGAGAGAAATAAAAAAAAAAAAAAAATCAAGAAACCTGAAGAAGAATAAAATAAACGCACAGTAAATCTCACATATAACACACACTACACATGCAGAAGGACCGGCAAGCAAGCACAAAAGCTTAAAGACGGCAGGAACACCTTCATATGTGAGCCTATGATCCATCGAAGGGAAGATCAAAACTGCTGCAGAGAAAAGTTGTCAACACAAATAGCTACTGTTTAAAAAAAAAAAAAAAAAAACTTTGATTCCCATGTATTTAGTACATAACTGTAAATTAAATCTAATTTAACTTACTTGAGCATTAAACACACAACTGACTTTATTGTCATCAATATCTGTCAGTCAGCAGTTACAAATGCAAAATATGGACACATGATCAATAAAAAACAAATATATGTAAATAACTGGAGTTGATCACTACCTATGAATCTCTAAACATTATTAATTATGAATTATTATCAGAATGTTAAAGTATGTTTAAAATAAAGGAATATAAAGCTCCTGCCAGGAGCGAATCAAAAGTAGAGTACCTTGGGACATCTCTGAAAGCATTTCTTCGCCCATCAGATGCTGGCTGTTGGTGTGCTGGTGCTTTGACTGCTTCTGGTTGCTGTTTATTGGGCAAAACCACCTTTGATTTCACCTAAGCAGGACAACTTGATTATAATCTTAAACATAACTTTTAACAAATCTATGGAATGTAGCATGTGGACTTTTTTTTTTGTCTCAAACCTGGACCTGAAGAGGCAGCGAGTCGTTGAAGCTGTCTTCGGAGTCCGTTTCCTCCCTGAACATCACTTGAATGTCAGAGGCAGCCTGCTGCTGATTGACCGAACGCACATCCTCCCTCACCCGGATAGCAGTGCGATTCTCCTGATCGCGGCACACTAACGACTTGTGGATCGCCGTAGTGCCTTCACGAGGTACGTTAGCCTCTTTACCCTCGTTAACAATCGAGAAGGGGATTGTGGTTGATGCTTCTGTATAATCAGCGGCCAAATTCACATACGCGCTTAAGGAAACGGCCGAGGAGTCTTTTACAGGCTGGCGAATTATTGCAGGTGAGGACCAGCTCGCTTTCTCCAAGTTTAGCTTAGGACTTAATGGAGTTCGCCTAACAAACTCCCTAGATTTGTCCAACGGGGTGGATGCGATTGGGATGGACACAGGTGGTGATCTGTCATTCGACAAATTTGAGATCGTCATTTTATACGATTTTGTAAAATTCAACTCCTCGTTTTTACTGATCTCGCTTTCTGTTGTGTCTTTTGTCTCCCCAGGTTCAGGCGTGAAAAATGATTTAGTAACATAACCTTCATCGCTTCCAGTTTGGTCGTCTCTGCCTAGCGAGCACTCCGCTTTCCCTTGTATTTGCCTGGAGCTACACCTCTTCTCAGCCTGACGCTGCTCCTCATAAGAAGACTGATAGCTCTGAATAAAATCCTCTAGTCCATCGGCGCGGACATCAGCAGTGTCAATCGGGCTCAGACACATGATCTCATCTACGTCACAATCAAACGCGATGACTTCCTTGTGTAAAATCACCGGGCTGCTTGAGTGAACATCAGAAAATGACACACTGCTCTGACCATCAGTTTTATCACTTCCATCGATCCAGGACAGGCCTAATGATTCCTGATCAGACAGAGTTTTCTCAACTCTTTTAATCCGATCTAGTGCTAAGGTGGAGGGTTGTGGGGTGACTAGCTTCACTTTTCGGAAGGTACCGAAGGACTCTAAAACGGAGGCTGAATCTGGAGAAGAGCGTTTGTCAAGGCAGGGTTTTTTCGGTGGGGTGTCGTACGTATCATCGAGGCATGAATCATCCAATCGTCTCTTGCGTCCAACAGACGCCCTGCTGTTACCGAACTCGACTGTCAAGGTCCAAGAAGGTTCGTCAGGACTCAATGACCGATTGCCCGAACATGAACCAAAGGCTTTGCAATAGACCATGCGAGAATAGATGGAGAGGGGCTTCAAGTGCTGAAAATACTTCTTATCTGAGCCTTTATAGGAAATGGCCTTGACGGGCTCCTTTCTGTCT
Organism: Tachysurus vachellii; assembly: GCF_030014155.1. NCBI lineage: Eukaryota > Metazoa > Chordata > Actinopteri > Siluriformes > Bagridae > Tachysurus > Tachysurus vachellii. The sequence continues at coordinate 3,054,133 of NC_083465.1, forward strand.
GCCATCAGGGAAACTATACAGCGATAATTTTACACAGGAGTCGTGGCACCTTAAAAAAAGAAATAAAAAACAATCATTACATTTTCACACAGCGAAAAAGTAGCTACAGTCTACATTCCCTTTGCTTAATACAACATGTGGCACTATTAAGTTGTTCAAGCTACAGTACTATATTTGTTGATTGATTCGACAAAGTGAAAGAGTTTCATCCAAAAACAAGTAGCATAAAATAGCCAGACAATTATTGTACACGTTTAAATGATAATCTTAATATTTTAAACAAGGTTATGAATATTCAGGAAACAGATTTTCATATTTAAATGAGCAGGGTTCCCCCTCTTTTTCAGAGATCATTTTCCAGGACTTTTCCAGGACATTTCAAATTTAGGAAAAAAAGAGGTTTTCAGATGCCTTTTCTAAAGCTTGCTTCGTACCAAATCCAGTGTCAAGCTGTTTAAGTGGTACATGGTTTGCTTTGTCTTGTGGATCTAGTATTAGCAGTTGGAGAGGTGTCTTTAACTTTTCCAGTTCTTCCCTTTTGATATATCTTGATAGCAAGCCTCTCGTGGTTGACTGGAGCTCCTTTGCTAAAAAAGGAACCATTGGAGCGTCCGTCTGGAATGATGGAGCTTAGCTACAAAAAGAGGGTCTGCAGTAGCCTCCTTTACTGTGCAGTATGATGCTGATGATGGAACTTTACTTTTCGGGAAGTTTCCTATGGCTGTTGATGTACATCTGCACTGTGGGCCAAATTTCGATTGCTCTCTCTGCAACTGCCAAGTCTTCTACCCATCGACGAGCACAGAACTTCAAAGGAAGTACCACTGTCTGGGAACATTTGATTAAAAATGACTGACACATCAGAGCTGGAGTTGAATGAGTAGTGTGACCTGACCATTTTGATTACCCAACGAATCTCGGCTTCAAGCACAGCTTGGCTGGAAAAGAACTTTGACTTTGTGGGTCTGAGCATGTTGCCTCTTCATTTGTATTGGATACTTGAAAAGCTGTGCTTTCCTGATTGCCACTTTTAACATCTACAGTGGTTGCTTGTAGGTCTTTGCTAGATTGTCTGCAAGTTTCCTGTCCTCTGTTTTCAGAAGTCATTAAATGAAGTCATGTCATGTGAATGAAATTTCAACATTTATAAAATAAAAAGACGGCACATATTAATACCCTTTCCTTTCTCAGGCCAATGCCGTCATGCATGCTTTAGTTTGCTGTGCATTCCCCTTGCACATGATATTCAGATTAACAAGGTTAATATAACCTGCTTACCAAACATTCGAGCACTTAAACCATTCCTAGCACATGAAACCACCAACACAAGACAGCGTCATCCGTCACAGCGAGATTAAACAGCAAAACAAAAAACCCGTCAAAACTCAGCGTCCCTGAACAGAGCGCTTTCTGTTACTAACGTTAATTGTTTCGCCCAGTTGTAAACTGTTCTTTAAATGATCAAGAACATTTAAAAATAATCATTTTTATTATTATAAAAAACAAGATTTTTTTCAACAAGATTTTTTTCAGGACAATTTATGTTCTCTCATTTTCCATGTGTTTTCCAGGACTGGAACATTGGTCATTAATTTTCCAGGTTTTCCAGGACGCGTGGGAACCCTGAATGAGTCACTGGCTGCTAATAAGGCGACAACAAGAAAAACATCCTAGATAGAATAATGACCCAAGTGTCAAAACAAATGAAACCATCACAAATCACTAAATTAACATCTATTTTTTTAAACACCTGATTATTAGTTAAAAGGGTATCGTTTACTAAGAACTACATAAACTCCACTTAACAGTGTGATCGTTGTCACCAAAACATTAACCAGATCGATAGTTTAGCTGTTAGCTAGCAAGCTAACAAACATAGGCAGACAGTAAGGTTTAATGGTTTATATGTTCATTCTTCATATATATATGTATATGTGTGTGTAAATGTGCTTATAGGAATAAATTACAAAAATGTACGACTGTGCTAGTTAGCTAATCTGTGCTAGTTAGCGGTGTTAGCTAATATTTGCTAGCTAATCTGTGCTAGTTAGCAGTGCTAGCTAATCTGCGCTAGTTAGCTAATCTGTGCTAGTTAGCGGTGTTAGCTAATCTGCGCTAGTTAGCTAATCTGTGCTAGTTAGCGGTGTTAGCTAATCTGCGCTAGTTAGCTAATCTGTGCTAGTTAGCGGTGTTAGCTAATCTGTGCTAATTTTCTCTGCTAGTCTATACGTAGCTAGTTTAAAACACAAAATAAAAAAAACTTAATTTAATTAAGGATTAACTAAAGATGACTCAGGTTAATTAGACTCAGGTTAATTAGCTGCGAGGTAAAAACTTACCTGAAACTAAGGACACTATCGAGTTTAGCACATTTTCTACCGTTACAGAAGAAACTGCAACACACTGATTTGAAAATCAGACGCGCTCCTATTTATAGTTTTCCGCACGGCGTGGCTTGCGATTGGCTGATTTGTGTAGCGCGTGCTCTCCGTCCACGTGCACAAATCTAGTGGATAGAGATACATCATACAGTCTGTGGCCACTTTATTAGGTACACTTCGTACGTCCGTCAGCCCTAACATCACAGATGTTACATCACAGCGCACTAGTGCACCTATGTGGTTACTGCTAAACACTTTATTCTTCACCTTCACACATAGGGTTCAGGCCAGGCATAGGTTAATAGGTTATAGGTTGTGTGTGCTTTAGAACACCCCATTCCTGTCCTGCCTTCATCTGGAGAAAGCTTGCCTCCATATATATTTTAGGGCAGCTGTGCAGATTTGTGCTAATTCAGCCACAACAGCATTACTGAGGTCATTGTGAGAGGAGGTCCGGCATGCAGACGCGGTTCCACTCCCTCCTAAAGCTATTTAGATGGGTTCAGGGTCTGTGCTCACTATAGGAGACTCAAGTCCTTCAAGGTGAATAAGCCCATGTTTAGATGTCTAGATATGATATAGATATATATATATATATAGATATATATATATATAGAAATAGATATAGAAATAGATATAGAAATAGATATATAGATAGATATAGATAGATATAGATAGATATAGATAGATATAGATAGATATATATATATAGTGTATCTGCAAGAATTTAGGAGGCAGGAGGAGAAAACAAAAGAATCCAAGTCATTCAATTCTATCAACATGTTCATACACTCACTGTAAAGTTATGGTCTTTAATACAAAAAATGTTTTATGCAGTCAAAAATCTGAGCACTGAAATGAGAAAAGGTCAATCTAAACAATGGTATTTTAACACTGAGTTCAGCTGCAGTAAAAATAGTAATCATAATAAACCCAGTGGGGGCAGAAACATGTAAAACCAAGTAAGTGAAAGATTATGAAGTAGCAGGAAAGTTACGCACAGCAGGTATACGTTCCTTATGTAACGATCTGATCGTGAACATGACCTCACTGATAAATTTGGGTGGAAAAACAAAATAAAAAATACAACTAAAACACACAAAACACATCATTTAGTCATTAAACTTAGTTCCCTGAAATTAAAACTGTGTGCTTTGAAAAGATTCTTTGCAGGGAGTACAAAAATACATTTTCCAATAGAAAATATAAGTAAAAGATTGTCTTCGGTATAAACTCTCTCCGTGTATTTTGGACTATCCGAGACGCTGGAGCTCGGCCGGAGCTGTGAAATAAAAGCACCCTGTCATATAAGCAGTGTCAACATGTCTGATCACACGTTTCTTGAACGTGTTCTGTCCTACAGATTACCAGACCTGGGTCACAAACGCCACGTTCTATCATCAACGCACAGATACCTTTAAATGTTAACAACCCAAGTGATGTTAATCTCTCTAAATGAGAGAACATTACAGTGTTAAACTGCATAGCCCAATTCGCAAAGCTTAAATGAACCGCTCAAAAAAATTATACATATCAAAATTACACGCATTTTTATACGTGCATTTCATACACACAAACAGACAAATAAAATGCCAGAAATCAAAATTACAATACGGACTGTAACAGAAAGCATCGTAATACAAAGGCAGACTAAAGCCAAATACCGCTCACAGGAATACTAATATATTATATACATATATATATATATATATATATATATATATATATATATATATATATATATATATATATATATATATATATATATATATATATATATATATATAAAAACAATTATTGCTTTGGTCTGTGCAGTTCTTGTATTCTGATGAAGACGCATCATTCTGTCCATCAATCAGTGTCACGGTCGTCCTCTTTCCCTTTTTCACCTTTCCGTCCATCCTTTCTGTCTTGCTCTCTCAAAAGCCGAACCCATCCTCTGCGTCGGCTTTGTCCCAATTGCTGGGCGACAGGCACTCGTCAGCGTTGTAGTCCTGAGGGTTTAGCCCAGTGTCCAGGACCTGGGGGTTAGCACGACACTCAGCGAGTCTGCGGGTCACAAACACGGAGACGACAATTAACAAGTGAATCAATTTAACATTACATTTTATTGCTGGCCTGAAAATTAAGAGCAGAATAAAAAAAAAAAACTACAATAACAAAAAAATAAATAAAAACATGCTGAGATGCATAATAAACAAACTAAAGCGTTCTTTTAGCTTCATAAGCTCTTAAAAATGGGGTTATCAGGGGATATCAATTCCAGGCCTGGAGGTTATTTAGAGTTTTGTGTTTCAGTGTTCATAAAAATCCTACAGCAACGACAGAACTTATCAATTACTATTTTGAAATTTTAAATAATATTTACAGATAAAGCAAGAAAAAAGAAACACACTGCTGGAACTGACATTGTGACTTGTGACAAATGTCTAATGGGGTCAGGAAATATGATCTGATCTCAAATAGGCTCTTATAAGACTCTCACTTTGTAAATCACTGGATTTTATTCAGTCTGGCAACAGTGACACAGTCAGATGGCACTTTACATTCTGTACGAGTACCATATCAAAACACACAGACACACACACATAATATATATATTATATAAAGCGGAGGATGAACAGCATGGGGGAAAAAAAATGCACTAAGGACATACAAGTCTATTTGTAGTAAGTCAGACTGGATTTGTTGGAGTTCTCATCCATTCCAGGACCTCACTAGATATTCTAGTGAATTGTGTGGAAATTGCTCAGATTTACTCGGTGTTACCCAAACATGAATTTATGAACGTCGCTATAAAACTTTGTCATGTTAAAATACCCGAGTGTAAACTCATGATGACTTCTTTAACTCATTCCAACTGATAAAGGCTCTCGGGTGAGCGTTAACTCATCTTAAAGATCGTATGTTAATTCACCTCGACTTACTACTATTAGACAACAAAGTGAATGAATGAATGAAAATTACAGACTTAAATAAACACTGTGGCTAAGAGCAGGCAAAGAACCCTGCCACTTTAAAATAGATATATACTACTTAAATTTATGTATTTTTTTTAAACAACAAATCATTATTAAATCTTCTTGGATCTGAACAGGGTTCTTAGCAGGGAATTATGAGAGAGTCAAGATGAGAGAGTTCTACACATGAGCTACGATGAAGACGATCACTGCACAGCACTGCTTGGTTTAATGGTTGTAGATGTGAATGGAGTCAAATGGACCACGGAGGATGCGACGGGTCTGCTAACGACACGTCCGCTTAATAAAGCTCGTTTTTACCTGAACACGACTCAAAACTATCCAAACTGTGGCTGAAGGAAAACACACAATCACAAAAAAACGTTAATCAGCTTCACTTTATGACTGAAACGTTTTCTGCTCAGCCTGTAGATGGCGCTGGACATCTTTTACTCAGACTTTCAGCCTCCACACACATGTTGATGTTTTAATTGATAAAAAACCATGAATGGTTGTCAATATAATAGTGTGAAATATAAGAGGAATAAAACACAGTGTGTATTAACTTACTCAAGTGCTTCGGCATACACATTAATGCAATCAATGCCCAATTTCCCTGTAATTACCCTGCGCACTCTCATTATTCATCAGATAAAGGGAAAAAAAACCTTGATTTTAATTAAGAAGCCTTCAAATTTACTGAAAAACTTTTGCAGAATGAAGCTGAAATAAAGTCCTACAGCTTTATAAACACAACTCGACAACAATTTCTGAGGAAACGTGACAAATTATCCAGAATTTGTACAAGACTGGACTACTTTTAACATTATTTACATCATGCAAAAGCATCGGTTGCTGTGCATTAGGGACAGTTTAAATGTTCTTTAAAACTCAAATCAGTATTTCCTAGTTTCTAAACAAGCAGCGAATTCTCAGCACACTTTCTAAAAGGCCATGACAGAGCGGGACACGTTAAATATTCACCTCGGAGCCGGAGATTAAAATTAAAAAAACGTGTCAGACGTCCGACAGCGAACCGTCCGACAGCGAACCGTCCGACAGTCTAAAGGTGAGTCTGTCTCTGTATGAACCCGTTATACACCTGCTCTCATGCTCTTTGTGCATAAAGTGGCACGGGGCAGAGAAACAGTTCAGTGGCAGATTGACCTGCTTCATTTAAACTAAATCTTATTTAAAAATACCCTCAGAAACGAATAAATCTATTTTACACAAACATCGTTTACAATAGTCGGCAGATGACTTTATCCTGAGCGTCATAAAGGTTAACGTTAATTAACAAAAGATAAAATAATTTCGATTTCTGTTCATTTTCCCCATTGTGTATGGGATAATGGTCCAAAACAAACAAACAAACAAACAAAAAAGTGGTGGGCACAAACCTTTAGAAAAGCTATTGCGCAACTTATCTGTTATAAAAGACCTACCTGAGCTGGTGAGTGCAGATACACTACAGAGAGACGCTACACACTCACATTAGCTCTAACTGGAATGAAACTGAGCTTGTAATCATACTGATTTAATTAGCTTTGGGTGTGACTAATTAAATATGTAGGATTTGTCCAGTTGAGGCACTCGGTAAGAAAAATGAACGTGTAATGAACAAAGAAGTGTTCAGAGCTTTAGGACTCTAAGCTGTGGGCTTTAATAAAAAGAAATTTGGCTTACAGTTCCCAGATAAAACCAAGTCAGGAAATCTTAACGTTTGCTCTACATCGGAGAGACACGTACGAAAGAAAAACTTTAGAATGTCAATCATGATTTGTTAGATAAACCTCAGTCCTAATCTGAATAACTCACGGGGTAATTGATTTCATGCATGAAATAAAGAGGAGCAGTGAGCTGGGTGTGGTGCCGCTGCAAGAAAAGAAAAAAAAAACCACCACCACTAACATCATAACCTCTCAGGCTATTTTTAGAGCTGCGTGTGAAGGAAATGAAACTGATTCTGCACGAACAGAATCTGGTTTATACTGCATAACGTGTGGTGTGACTGCAAGGAAAAAGGCTGAAACTGGGCTGAGTTGGGTTCAGCTGTTCTTTATTAATGAACTAGAAAACAGAGACTAAAATAAAACTCCACTCACCTTGAGAAGGCTTCATCCAGACCATCATCGAGCTCCTGCGTGAGGAAAGAAAAAGGCCCGAAACTGATGAACGCAGTCATGAGGAATATACAACATGAGATGGAACACTAAATCGACTAAATGTTGATCGGCTTGGCGCTTTAACCTGCAGCCTTTATTCCAGATCTCACTTATGTAGACTGGTGCAGTTCCCTGAGCTCCTAATCTAATCAGAATGACTTCTGCCTGCTGGGACCAACACATTTAATCTGCATAAATTGTCCTGTCTAGACATTCAAACAGCAAGCAAATACAGTCAGAGGGATCGCCATGAGGTTATAAGATCAGCTAATCGGGAAGGATGGAGAACCTTGCGGTGTTTTGGTAACACGGCATCACGTTCGTCTTAATAAATTCAACAGAGAGATGATAAGAGAGGTCGGCGAGGCAGGGACTACAAATGGATAAAAATCGTGGCGTGTCGTTCTTTAATAATTGTACCGATAGAATTGATAATTTGTTGGATGATTAATGGAATAAAAGACTTGAGAAGCGATCGGTTGTATGAGCTTAGACAGGTGGATGGAGACACATGTGGATGGATTTTAAACCATACAGCTTGTATTATGCCTTTAGAACATCAAGCTTTAAAAAATAAATAAATAAATAAACAAACAAGATTGATCAGTCATCCATGCCTCGGGGGTTTCCTCCGGGTACTCCGGTTTCCTCCCCCGGTCCAAAGACATACATGGTAGGTTGATTGGCATCTCTGGAAAAATTGTCCGTAGTGTGTGAGAGCGTGAGTGAATGAGAGCGTGTGTGTGCCCTGCGATGGGTTGGCACTCCGTCCAAGGTGTATCCTGCCTTGATGCCCGATGACGCCTGAGATAGTTCGGATAAGCGGTAGAAAATGAGTGAGAGTGAGTGAGATCCTTCATCCATCAAAATCCTGTGAAAGACTGAATTTGTGATAAACTGCTGGACTTAACCGTCAGGCCAGAATGTTCGATATGTTACATCCTGAGCAACTCTCTCGCATTAAGTGAACAGAAACTTTGTTTTTTTCCTTTTTCT